>NC_065585.1:2742500-2947500 GCF_024542745.1 Macaca thibetana thibetana
GGAGGGAACGCAGGCTCTGTGCTGAGGCAGGCTGGCAGTGACGCAGGTGGAGGTGGCTGAGAGAGGACAGACGACGCAGGTAATGACGGAGGAGGAGTCCCTCCACAGGGCCAGGCTCACCATGGGCCTGGGCAGAAGGCGCTGCTGGATCTAGCCCCTGCCATGGGTGGGTCCATGTCTCAGAGCCCAGATCCTTGGCCAGGATCTGTGGGGGCCTGGGGCATGCCACCAAGGGTATGATGAGGATATGCTCGTACACACACAGACTCTGTGTGTGTAAGGAATGAAATCTCAGCACACGCCCACGTACACGCCCTCCAGTGCCACACCCCAGCCTGCACTCCCTGCAGTGTCTGGAGTGCGTCAGGCAGGCGATGTGGGTCATGAACGGGGCCACGGCTTGTGTAACTCATTGTAACTCATCCCCCCTGGGCTGACCTCCTTCATACCAGAAGCCGTTGGCGACCTGCTGGCCCCAGATTCAGAGGGCGTGAAGAACAGCAGCTCCCCAAATCCTGAAGACGTGGAGAAGGTTGTTTCCCAAAAATAAAAGGAGTAAAAGACACAAGGCTGTCTCCTGCCCCTATCCCTGTCCCTGGCCTGGAGCAATGGAGCTTCAGTCTTTGGTGGGGATTCAAGGTAGGAGTGAAAAGGGGAGGCCCATCCTGCAGAGGGGGAAGGGCGTGGTGCTGGGTTGGCCTGGGGACGGGTTTAAGTCCTGCACAGCCTGGGGCATGGGGGCCCAGAGCTGGATTCCTGACCTCTGCCCCCAGCCATAGCTAAACTCAAGGCTGGTGGGGGCCTCGCAAGCTCTGCCACAGATGGCTGAGGAGGGCACAGCCCTCTCTTGTGGTGTCAGCTGGTCTCCCTCAGGTCTGGCTGGACCCTGGCTCACCCCACGCCCCTTGCACTTCTGTCTCCACTAAGTTGTATGGAGAGTAGGGCATATTGGCGTGTGCCTGTATGTACATTCTCATGTGTATATGTGTGTGCACCACGTGTATACATGGACTTATACATGCGTGTACATACGTGTTCGTGTGTACACTTGAAGTGCAGCTCTGCGCATGCTCCTCATGTGTGTAAGAGCATAGAGCATGCAGACACTCTGTGTACATGTGTGCACCCACTTATATATACAGAATGCATATGCAAGTGCACACCGTGTGTGTGTGCATGGACATGCTATGAGGATAAGCGCACGTGCACATGTACACTACATGCACACAGTGTACACATGGGTGCACAGTGCATGTGAATACACACATGGGGTGCAGGCATGTGCACTGGCATGTAACCACAGAGGTACACACAGAGCCCGTGTGTCTATGTGCAAGTGCACACGTGTTTGTGCACACATGTATGTGCATGTGGTCAGAGGAGGGCAGCCCTGGGAAAGCTGGGAGGTGCGGTAACCAAATCTGAAGGGTACATAGAGGCCATGCTGTGCCTTCCACAGTTCCAGGGAAGGTGTGAAGTGCTGCCTGAGAATTTTAAATTGGGCCAAATGGAGCCTGACAAAGTGCCCTGGGATTGGGACCAAGGGGCTGCTACGTTATTAGTCCAGGGGACACCAGCTCTCCTCCTGGTCTGAGGACGTGTCCCCCAAGCCCTCACCCACGGTATGGAGCACCCTTTCCTCCTTTCTCCCAGTGAGGCTCCTCCTCTAGGAAGTCTGCCAGGGTGCCCCGGGCTCACAGGCCGGCTGACACACATGGCTTTCCCGCTGTGTGTGTTGGGAAGTTTTCAGTGGCCTGTAACAGAAAACCCATAACACAAAACCCCACTCAAGACGGCTGAAACCACAAAGGGAGTGGATTAGCCCAAGCAAATGGAAAACCTGATGCTGTTGTGCGTTTCTGGTGAAGTGTGATGAGGCTGCAGCTCTGCTCCTCGGATTCTCCATACTTTGCCTCTTCCCGACGTGTTGACTTGGTCTTCACGATGGCTCACTCCACGGGGCAGGATGGTGTCAGCATCTCTGGCCCTCAACTGCATCCCACACGGTTCCTCCTCATCTGTGTCTTATACCTCATGGTCCAAGGTGACTGCTGGAGCTCCAGCTGTCACACCCACCTTCTGTCCATCAGGAAGAAGCACAGGAGAAGAGCAGCCTACACAGCTCCTTAAGGCACTTCCTGGAGGTTGCACACATCACTTCCTACGCATTCCATTGATCACAAATTAGGCAGGCTGGGAAGTGAAGTTTTTATTCTGGCAACTACTCACCCAGCTAAAGACCCAGGATTCTATTCCCCAGGGGCCACTGGCAGCTCATGCTGCAGATGCCACCTCCTAGGAACGTTTGGACTATTAGAGGCCAGACTACCCAGCACAGGACCTGCCCTTGGTGGTCAGCTTTCAGCCCATGGGTGCCTCCTGAGGCCGTGGACTCTGAGATGACTCGCACACTGTCCTACTTACAGTCAACCCACCGTCTGGCCAGGGGAGACAAACCTTGGACCCAGGGCAGGGGTGGCCACAGAGATGGACAAATGCAGAGGGAGCTGTGGGATCCCTTCTTCAGATGCTCCAGGTAGGAAGGAGGCAGGGCAGGCCAGGACAGGGAAGACCTCCTGGTGGGCATGGGGCCTGTGCTCTGCAGACCACCCGACAGTGTCACTGTGACAGCAGCCCAACGTGGGCTGTCCAGATGAAAGAGTGGGTGGCCTGCTGTGGACACAGGAGGGAGAACAAAGTGGGCAGGAAGGCCCAGGGTCCTGAGGCCAGCGCCTGCCTGGTGTCCACAGGCTGGTGTCCCCAGTCTCCACACCCACCCACTTTCCCTGCCCAGCCAGCCCCCAGCAGCCTGACCCCACCCACGCTGCTGAGTCCTGCCCTCATTGCCTCGCCCCAGATCCTAAGAGCCACGGGTGCTCATTCTCACTCACCGGCCATGCAGGGAGCCGAAGTGTCATTTAATTAATTAACAGGTCCTCTGCGGCAGCAGGGAGCGAGTTTTTAGCACAACCCAGTTTGACTGCTACACCGGAGCACTTGGCAGGCAGGCACCTGAGTCCTGGCCTCCCGCCCCAGAGTGCCTGTGGGTGCAAAGCCAGTTCCCTCCCTAGTTACCCCCCATGCAGGGGCCTGCAGAGAACCTGAGGAGCTCCTGCTTTGGTTTCAGGCTCCCGCCCGGCACCCTGGCTGTCCTCGTCTCAGGCGACGCGGATGCAGGCGGATGGTGGACAGTGTTGGTAAAGAACTGGTCTGAGGGCAGAGCTGTACACTGGGAGGGTGACCACTGGCTTCAGATGGCCCTGTATCCAAACCCAGCCCCTCCTGGACCCACCCCTGCCCTCTGGCTCAGCCTCTAATCGTTCATCTGTAAAGCGGGGGCCAACATCCCCACCCTGAGCATGTGCAGATAAACGAGTGCCATTCCAGGACCTGGCAGGGGCCAGTGGAGAGTAGGTGCTCAGTAAACCCCAGATCCCATGCCTCATTTACTTTGGAGAGCTTCCAGTCTAAGGGGAGGGTGGCCCTGCTCTCAGAGAACCCGACAGGGAACACAGAGCAGAGTGAGAAGGCAGAGGCCAGGAGAAATGCTGCTGTCAGGGGTGCTCAGGGCTGGCTGCTGAGTCCACTGGGCCCATGTCACTGTCAATGATGTCATATAATGACATCAGAGCCCCTGCCCCAAATGCTCCCCTGAGGAATGTTCCTGAAGCTTGGCCATCCCTGGGTTCCCGTCCTTCTCTGGCTCTGAGGCCTTCATCTAAGACAATTAAAAACATTTAATTCACATGTGTTATATGAGTTTATAATTACAATTTTTTTTTTGTAGAGATGGGGTCTTGCTATATTGCTCAGGCTGGTCTCAAACTTCTGGCTTCAAGTGATCCTCCTGCCTCGGCCTCCCATAGTGCTGTGATCGCATGTGTGCGCCCCGTGTCCGGCCTGTGTTTATGTGTAACCATCACCACCTTGAGGATACAGAACAGTTTCTTCCCCTGCCCTGTGCCTTCTGCTTGCAGTTGCACCTCCCCCAGTCCCTGCCTTCTGCAACTCCATTGCTGTAGATCTGCCTTCCTGTGAATGTCATGTGCATGGAGTGGCACGTACGTGTCCTGTGGACACTGGCTTCTCTCCCTCAGCATAACACCATTGGCAACCACTGTGTCGTTGCATATCCAGAAGTTCGTTTCTGTTTCTGTTCACCACTGAGCTCTATTTCACAGTCTGGATGGATCACAACTTGTTAAGTCACTCACTTGTTGAAAGATTTGGGTACTTTCTGATTTAGGGCTATTACAAATAAAGGTGCTATGAACATTTGTGTGAATATAAGTTTTTGTGACTATGTTTTGCTTCACTTAGGTGAGTACCTCGAGTGGGATTTCTGGTCCCTGTGGCAAACGCATGTCTAACTTGCTAAGAAACTGCCAGCCCGTCCTCCAGAGTGGCTGAGCCATTTTGCATTTCCATTGTAATGTGACTCAGTTCCAGTTGCCTTGAGTTCTTGCTAACACTTAGTAGGGTCAGTATTTTTTTTTTTTAGCCATTTATTTATTTATTTATTTGTTTGTTTGTTTGAGGTGGAGTCTTGCTCTGTCACCCAGGCTGGAGTGCAGTGGTGTGATCTCGGCTCACTGCCACCTACATCTCCTGTATTCAAACTTTTCTCCTGCCCCAGCCTCCTGAGTAGCTAGGACTACAGGTACACACCACCAGCTAATTTTTGTATTTTTAGTACAGACAGGGTTTCTCCATGTTGGCCAGGCTGGTCTTGAACTCCTGACCTCAGGTGATTTGCCCACCTAGGCCTCTCAAAGTGCTGGGATTACAGGCGTGAGCCACCACTCCCATATTTTAACCATTCCAATAGGTGTGGAATAGTATCTCCTTGTGGTTTGAATTTGTATTTCCTTAATGATGAATGATGTAGAATATGTTTCCGTGTGCTTATTTACCATCCAAATATCCCCTTTCTTGAACTTTGTTGAGGTCCTTTGCCCTTTCTTCCCCCTTAACTTTTTATTTCAAAATAATGATAGATTCACAGGAAGTTGCAAAAATAGTACAGAAAGAGAGTTCACTTAGTTTCACTTCGTCTGAGAATGTCTGTATTTTGCCTTCACTCCTGAAGGCTGTTTTCACTGGGTATAGAATTCCAGGCTGCAGTTCTTCCCTTCCAGCATGAAAATTTTCCTCTGCTTCCATCTAGCCTCTGTGGTTTCTGATGAGACATCCAAAGTCATTTGGAGAATTTTTCCCTTTATAAATAATTCATTACTTTTTTCTGCTTTCAAGATTTTTTCTTTGTCTTTAGATTTTAGCAGATTGATTTGATGTGTCTGGAAATAAATCTCTTTGGATTTATACTGCTTGGGGTTCACTGATCTTTTGTATCTGTAGGCTTGTTTTTACTAAATTTGAGAAGTTTGCAACCATTATTTCTTCAAATATTTGTTTCTGTATTATAATCTTTTCTCCTCTCCCTGTGGGCCCTGATTGCATGAATGTTAGACTTTGATATCCTTCCATAGGTCCCACAGGTCTTTCACTCTTTTTATCTCCTGTTGTTTATATTGGGTACTTTCTATTGACCCATGTTCACATTCACTAATTTCTTCTGTCATCGCCATCCTGCTATTGAGCTCGTACCACAAGCATTTTTGTTTTGGTTAGGCACTTTTCAGTTCCAATGTTTTTATTTGGGTCTTCTTTGTCTCCCTCCCCCTCTTGCTGAGCTTTACTATGTTTCCATTTATTTCAAGAGTGTTTGCCTTTACTTGTTGGATCATTTTTATAATAGCTGCTTTTAAGTCTTTGTTTGAATCCTAACAACTGTGCCATCTTGAATTGGCTTCTGTTTATTGTTTTGTTTTATGCAAAACACAAGTTGTCATTTTCCTGTCCTTCATATGCCAAGTCACTTTGGATCATATCCTGGAAAATTTGAATATTATTGTATAAGGCCTTGGATCTGGTCTAAATCCTGTGGAGACGGAGATAACTCCTGTTTTAGTAGGCAATCTCCCCAGCTTCCTGGCTGCAAGTAGTTATTCTCCTTCTCCATCTCTGTCTCCTCCTTCTCCTTCTTTTTCTCCCCCTCCTTCTCCTCCTCTTTCTCCTCCTCCTTCTCCTCCTCCTCCTCTTCCTCCTCCTCCTCCTTCTTCTTGAGACAGTGTCTTGCTCTGTGGCCCAGCCCAGTCTGGAGTGCAGTGTTCTGATCATAGCTTACTGTAACCTTGATCTCCTGGGCTCAAACAATCTCACCTCTGCCTCCCAACTAGCTAAGACTACAAGTATGCATCACCATGCCTGGCTAATTTTCAAAAATTCTTATGGAAATCAAATCTCACTCTGGGTTTGAGACCCAGGCTGGTCTCAAACTCCTCACTTCAAGTGATTCTCCTGTCTTGGCCTCCCAAAGTGTTAGGATTATGGCATGAGCCAGCACACCTGGCCCCAGCTGCAAGTTCCGATCAGTCTTTCATGGGCTGTGATTTCTATGCCAGGTCAGCATTTAAGGCCTTTCAGGGCTATTCAGATCTGTACTGTGGCCATTCTGCAACTTGGGCAGTGTCTACCCCACATGGTTTCTCCAAGTGTGTGGTAGACTGTTTAGGGTCCATGCGTGCTCAGCTTGGCACTGGTCCTAGACAATCATAAACAACTTGATGGTGTCCCCTTCCCAAGCTTCCTCAGTGCCCTCCCTTATACCTCTGTTCACTGGGATTTCCTCCTGTGGTCTTCTGGCCAAAAGGAAGGTTTCCATTAAGACACTGTTTCATGCACTCCCCACGTGTGGGCCAAGTGGGACAAGGATAGAGGGAAAAAGAAAAAAATCAGGTTCACCCCATCTTCCTGAGAGCTCAGCTTCTCCGATTAGAGAGGAAGCTTCCCTCCTGGGGTCTGTAAATGCCTGGGGGCCCCCTGCTGCCCTGCCTGCAGGACATTGCACCTGGGTTGCCTGGGGCTGGGGTGTGAGATAACAGAAAGCGACAATAGAAATGGAAATCTCTCCCACGCTCTTTCCGAGTTAGGAGCCAGAGCCGGAAGGAGCTTCCTCCATCTCCCTCTGCTGGTGCTGATGCCCACTTCCAGACTCAGGTCGCCTTGAGTCCAGGCTGGAGGACACCAGTGGGGAGAATGTAGGAGACTTACCATGGGCTTGGGACTGCTTCAGATGTAAATTTTCCTCCCCAGTTCACCCACTAGCATTGACTTTTGAGAGTCCTCAAAAGTCAAAAGTCAAAAGGCAGCTGCTGCCTGTCCAGGTTTATAGCCTCATTCTGTGGGGGAGGAAGCTGGCGTGTGTGTGCTCCATCTTACCCAGAACCAGAGCCCAGGGTACTTTCACACAGACTCTTCCTCCCCACTGCCTCCACTGCCCAGGGGCTCCCACCTGTTCCCAAACAGGAGGAAAAGGAAAAAGGGGGCAGAGTTCGTCCCCTCCATCCCTTTTCCATCTTCCAAACAGTGAAAAGTCACAGATTCTCCACCTGTGGATAGTTTGAGGCTGCAGGGTTGGCAGTGCCTGCCAACCTCGCCAGGATTCCAGTTCAGGCAGGAACTGGACACAAGGGCTCTGTTTCTCCTGGGACTTCTCTTGCCTCTAGACCACTATAAACAAACCCTTTGGCCGGATTATCCTCTGCAAGCTCCACCAGCAGAAAACCCTTTGGCTGGGATGGTGGTGAGGGCAGGGCCCAGATGTGCCACAGTGGGGGCTCCCACCATCTACAAGACAGAGATTCAGAGAGGCTTCCAGACCCCAAGAGCCATGGTGAGGCTACCAGGGAAGGTGAAGTGAGAATAGGTCTTCATGGAGGGGGATGGACCAAAGGGCAGGGACAGCAAAGAGTCCTGGTGACACTGAGCACATCTCTGCCTCTAGGCCTAGCTCTGAGACTCAGGCCCAGGAGCCAACAAGGTGTCTGTTCTACGGCTTCCCCGGCCTGAAGAGCCGTTTCCACCTGCTCTGCACCTGCTCTGCACACCAGAGCTCTGCACCTCTCCTCCCGCAGCGACCCCCTCTAGCCCCAAGGGCCCTGCTGCACCTGCTATATCTGCTGCATCCGCTGCTGCGCCTGGACTTGCCCCACGCCCTCCTGACCTCCTAGCCCCCAATTTCCAGGTCTCCTTGACTCCATCCCAATGTGGCTCACCTTTCTCTGCTTCACAGCCCCACTCTCACCTCCCAGGTGTGGCCACGCCTCTGCCCAGCCTTGCACTCTCATCTCACAGGTGCGGCCATGCCTCTGCCTAGACTTGGCATTTTGTGCTATCCATACCCCTGCCCTGGGACGTCCCACCCCAACCCTCCAGGAAGAGCATGAGGGCTGGCAGAGGCTGTGGCCCAGAAAAGCCAGGACCTGGGCTCTGAGCAGCCTAACCTGGGGGGTCTCGAGGCCTCTGAGGAGGCCTGGGCTGTCTATGGTGGGGCTCGGTCACTTTGCCCTTTCCAGCCTCAATCTCCCCCTCCATAAGATGAGGGGAACCAGCACCACTGCATGGACTGCAAGTTTCCGAGGACTCTGCCCATTGCTGCAGTACAGTGTCACCCAACTCCCACCTCAATGCCACGGCCACTTTGCCTGAGCGGGCAGGGCAGGACACCCAGGGCCTCATGGCGGAAAGAGGTTCACTGGGGCAGGGGGGACCCTGGGGCTGAGGGGTGAGCTGGTCTGGCTGCAGGGCTTGAGAGAAGCTGGGACCTCCCCTGGTTTATGCTAACGAAGTGACACTGTGCTCCCATCCGGAACTTCAGGGGCTGACCCTGACTGGGAGTGCATTCACGTGCCTGCGGGGGAGCAGGGAAGCCCCAGGGACAGCTGGCTGTGGCTTCTCTCCTGGGCTGTGCCATTTCTCTCATTCAGTCACTCAACAAAGTAGGAGTAGAGTCACACTCCTCCTGCATGCCAGGCACAGTGTCAGATGAAGGGCCCGCCACAGGAGTAAATGAGACAGGGGGCCCGCCACGATGCAGCCAACGTGTAGCACTGGCCAAGCCCAGCCTGCTTTCTGTGCCTTGGCACTGTCCTTCTGCCCCCCCTCTGCCCTGCGCAGACCTGGCCTCCTGGGGCTCCTGCTCCACCCAGGGGAGCCGAGGCAGCTCTGACGATGGCCATGTCCCCTCCTACAGGCTTCATCCCTCCTTCGGGGCCTCCTACAGAGCCTCACCATGGGACCCTGGTTGGCGGATGTCCAGAGACCCCAGCACTGCTTCCTGGAGCTAGGGGAGGTGGGCTGTGATGGCTAGAAGCACAGCACTTGGCAGCTACTCTCCAACCTCGCTGTGGCTTGCACACCCTGAGCAGTGTTCAGCTTCAGGGTCCAGGAAGCCCTTTAGTTTCCAAGCAGGCCCTACTTCCCAGAGCTCACCACAGCCAGGCTAGATGCAGATCTCCACTCAGAGGGCAACAGAGCCCAACTCAAGCCTGTTCAAACAAAAGAGGAACTAGGACCCCGTACGCTCCCTGAAATGACTGCTGCAGGTCTGGGTGGATCCAGCAGATTGTGCGGGCGGGGCATGGGGTCCCATCTTGCTCCCCAGCTCTCCAACAAGCTCCCTGCTGCTGGCAGGCAAGCTAGTGGCACAAGGCCTTCAAGACCCATGCCCACCGACACAATGGCCCCTGCCGAAAGTGTCAGAAAAGGCTGGGAGGCCCCAGTCTCAGGAGCATCAGGAAGGGTCCACCAAATTCAAACAGAATGGGGTCCCCATGGGAAAGCAGGCTTATGCCTGGAGCAGATTCTGAGGTGGGCGTTTGCCTGATGGACATTTATTGGGGAAAGTTGGTAGGGGCAGTTCCTGTCAGGAGGCCGAGCAGGAGAATGGACTGGGCGCTGTGGTCCTGGGGCCTCGGCCAGCCCCATAGCGGCGCCTGGAGCTGAGATACCCCTGCAGAGCTGTGCCAACCTGGGGCAAGAGATCCAGGACAGGGTCAGCCAGTTCCGGGGTGTAGCCTGCCCTTGGGTGGGGGCAGCAAGGAAGTTCCTTCCAGTCAAAGGCCATTTCCTGAGAGGGACCCAGCTAGGAGCTGGCAGTGGGTGACTCTCAGCAGTGGGAACAGGGTCTCCATGGAGGCTACTCCAAGTCCAAGGCCAGGCAGGGGACAGGCTTGGAGCAGGAAAGCAAGCACTCCTGAGGCTTCTGCTAGCCGGGGCAGCTCTCTGCGGGGGTCCAATTGGCTGTTCCTGGCTCCCTTGCCCACCTGAAGCCTGAGGCTCATGTGGGCTTGACTTACAACAGCTGAACTCAAAGCAGAAATAGAGGACGGAACGCAGCCGGGGGAAGAGCCAGGCTCTCAGGAGGACATGGGACGGGGGAGCCCACACAAGGAGGATCACACACGTCCCAACATCGGCACAGCCCTCGGCAGCGTGCAAAACCCTCACAATAGCCCTGTGACGTGGAGGGGACCCGTGCCGTGGGATGCCGGAAAGGGCCAGTTAAAGCCAGGGAAGTTCCAGAGGAGGGCTGGAGGACAAATCCTGCCTGGGGTTTCAGGATCCTGGAAGCTCCTCCTACCTCGGGGCCCTGCTGAACCTGACTCTGGTTTCACAGGTGGTCCCGGACCCTGCTGAACCTGACTCCGGCCTCGCAAGTGGCCTGGGGATGGGAGGCAGACGGGCCGCACTGGGGAAGACCCGGCTCCAAGCTCGGTGGGGTGCTGGTTGCTGGCGCAGGAGTGAGCACAGGGCTCCACTGACACCCAGCTGTCCGCCTGTCCTGGGCCCAGCCCCATCTGGGTCCCTGGCCCCTGTCCCCTTACCCATCCCACCCCAGGCTCTGTACCCAGCTGGGAGGCAGAGACCACGCTGCAAAGCACTGCAGTGACTCACGCGGCTCCTCCTCACTTTATTTTTATCTCCATCGAGCCCTATAAATACAGCAATGATCACCAAATACAGTCAATATTCCCAGCACCTCCCGCCCCCGGCGCTGGCCCACCGTCACCAGGGGGAGGCCAGTGAGCAGCCCATCCACACAGCAGGGGCACCGAACGGAGGCGCGGTGGGTCCCCGGCTTCCCCCAGGATAGACTTGCATCCCCTTGCCTGGATAGTCTGGGATCCCCCTTCTTTCTTTTCAGTTCCGGTGCCAAGCACGAATAGCATATTTTCCTCTGCTGGGGACCCTGCTGTCCGTTTTCCTGTCTGAGGTGGGAGTGAGAATCAGGGTGGGTTGTGTGCGGTCGGCTCCCAGTGTCTACTCCGGGTGGTGGGGTGGGCAGGGGATTTGCTGGTTTTGGTTGCTGCTGCCCCCAAGCGCCTGGGTCAAGGTCCTTGATAAACGTTTTTGGGGTGAGTGAAGGACTAAGTGAGTGCATGGATGGTCTGAGACCACAGCTTTGCATGCCCAGAATGAGGGGATAGGTGGGGATGATGCCACAGTGCTCATCAGAGCACCTGCTGCCCCTCGCCTCCCAGCAGCCACTGGATGAGACAGGAAAGGTCCCTGTCCCCATCACAGATGGGAAGGCCTCCTCACCTCTGTCAAGGCATGGATGGAAGATGGGGCCTGGAGGCCAACCTCGCAGGGTGGACAGGAGGCACCCAGGTTGAGGTTGGGGCTTGGAAACCCAAAATTCCACACACATGGCCCCCCATCTGTGCCAAGCTTCACAGACTTATTTCCACATGGTTAGTCTCAAGTGCCCGTTTCTTGGACGAGAAAGTCAGGCCCAGAGAGGTAGAGTGACTTGTTCAAGGTCACACAGCAAGGGAGAGCTGAGGTTTGAACCCAGGCTTGCTGAGATTTTCATCCATGCTCAGAGATGAAGCTCCCAGTGCCTTTAGAAGCTGAGTCTCGCCTGGGTGAGGCCAGGCCGGGGGGCAGGCCACCACCCAGCTGCTCAGATAGGCTCAGGGCTCTCGGCTGCTGTCCCCCGCCACTGCCACTGAGGGTGCCCCCCATTAGCCCCTGCCCACTGGGTCCCCACAACCTGAAGTCCTGCCCCAGGCCCCCTCTGTCACCATGAGCTCCACACACACTAGGGGGAGGAAGGGAGGGGTAGTCCTCCATGCCAGAGAATCGTGGGGTCACATGGAGCTGCAGAGGCGCCTCCTCTCCTGAAGGCAGTCCTACCGCCCACAGCTCCAGGAGGGCCCCTCTCTGAGCACGCCAGGGCCCAGAAACACCCCCACCTCAGCCTTCTTAACAGGTCCAGCTAGAAGTTGGTTCTTCCTTGATTGAAAAGGGGGCTGCAGGCAGGCCCCTTCCTCTCCTCTGTCCACGTGAGAAAGTGTGTGCATGTGTGTGAGAACATGCACGTCTGTGTGTGAGAGTGTGTGCATGTGAGGGTGTATGCATGTGAGTGAACATGTATGTCTGTGCATGTGAATGTGTGCATGTATAAATATGCATGTCTGTGAACGTGAGGGGGTGTATGCATGTATGTGAGAACATGTGTGTCTTTTGTGAGGGAGTGTGTGCATGTGTGTCAGAACTTGAATCTGTGGATTTGAGGGAGTGTGTGTATGTGTGATAATGTGCGTGTCTGTGCATGTGAGGTAGTGTCTTCATGTGTGTGAGAACATCTGTATCTGTGTGAGGGAGTGTGTGCATGTGAAAACATGTGTGTCTGTAAATGTGAGGAAGCGTGTGTATGTGTGATAATATGTGCATGTAATGGAGTGTGCGCCTGTGTGTGAACATGCATGTCTGTGTGTGAGGGTGTGCATATGCAAACATGCATGTCTGCATGTAAGGGAGTGTATGTGCATGTACTCTGGGAGGTGCGTGCATGTGTGTGGGGAGTGTGCACATGCATGTGGGAACGTGTGTCTGTGTGTGAATCTGCATGTGAAGTAGTGTGTGCATGTGCATGAAAACACACATGTGTTCATGAGCTGTGTATGGGATATTTGTGCATATGTGTAACAGAGTGTTGCATGGGTGTGAGAACACGTATGTGCATGCACTGTGTGTCTGCACGTGTTATTCACGGAGCATGTGCATGTGTGTGAGAACGTGTGTCTGTGTTGCATGTGCTGTGTACATGTCTGTGCGTGTACGTGTGAGAACGCATGTGCATGTTTTGTATGTCTGTGCATGTGTATGAGGGAGTGTGAACGAGTGGTGTGTGCGTGTGTGTCTGCATGTGTGTGCATTTCAGGAGTGTGTGAATGTGTGGTGTGTGTGCATGTGTGTGTGTGTGTCTGTGTGTGTGCATTGCAGGGGTGTGTGTGAATGTGTGGTGTGTGTGCCCGTGTGTGTGTCTGCTTGTGTGTGTGCATTGCAGGGGTGTGTGAATGTATGCTGTGTGTGTGTGTCTGCATATGCATTGCAGGAGTGTGTGTGAATGTGTGAGTGTGTGTATCTGCATGTGCATTGCAGGGGTGTGTGTGAATGTGTGTGGGGTGTGTGTGTCTGCATGTGTGAATGTGTGTGGGGTGTGTGTGTCTGCGTGTGTGCACTGTAGGAGTGTGTGAATGTGTGGGGTGTGTGTGAGTGTGTGTGTGTCTGTGTGTGTGCATTGCAGGAGTGTGTGAATGTGTGTTTTGTGTGTGTGTGTCTGCGTGTGTGCATTGCAGGAGTGTGCGTCAATGTATGGTGTGTGTGCATGTGGGGCAGGGTGGATGCGTTTAGGGGAGGACCTCAGCAGGGTAGGAATCTCACTCTACAGCTTTGCCAACACCCCAGGAGGCCATCACACCTTTAGGTTTTGGGGGCATGCTCTGAGCTTGGTAGGAGGGGCAGGATAGAGGAGGAAAGGCAGGAGATGGCCATGGGGAAGGGGAGGTGTCCTGTGCCTCAATGGAGAGATGGAGCCTGGGAGGAAGCCACAGGTCCCCCCAGCCCCGCCCTCCCCCTGCAGCCCTCGCAGGCCAGGCCAGGAGCGCTTGCCCCACTGGAGTCATGCCTGGCACTGTGCTGGCTGCCCTTTCCGGGAGCTTGGCCCCAAGCTTCTCCCTGCTCCAGGCCAGGGCCCACCAAGCAGCAGGTGCACCCCCCACCCTGAACCTGGCGGTACAGGAGCCTGGTGAATGCAAGACAGGTTCAAGGGCCTCTCGCAGCCACCCTGCTTCCCCTACAGGGAAACTGAGGTCCAGGGAGGCGGCAGTAATGCCCCAGGGCCACCCCAGGCTTCATGGGGACAATGCCATGGGTTCGGTCTGCGAGTCTGGAGCCAGGCCCCAGCAGGGACGAGCGGCAGGGCCCGGGACTCCCGGGCGGGCAGGCAACAAGCCCTCCTGCGATGGCATTGCTTCTCTGAGCGGCCATGTGGGGTGGGCGGGGGGCCACCTGGTTTGCCCCCCTGCCAGAAGACTCAGCTCCGTCCTCCCGCAGGGAACGTGCCCCACACTGGGAATCAGAGCTGAAGACACGGCACTCATTTTCCAGATGGGACAAGGGAAAAACAGCAAAATCCCAGTGTTGCTCAGGCCGGGCCCGCCGGGCTCCCTCTCCCTTGGCCTCCTGCTGTCACCACAGAGCATCACCTGGGCACGGCCGCCCTGCCAGGGGCTGGTTGCTTGTCCAGGGTGGTGACCGCTTCTTCCTGGGCCCTTCCACACGTGGCACAGGGGAGCTGCGTTGGGTCCGTATCGCTGATCTGTCTTCATGATACCAGCGAGTTCTCTCCCTGCAACCTTGATGAAAATACAGGGAGGGACCTGGGCAGTCAGGAAGATTCCACCCAGGAACGTGGGCTGCCCATGGACTGGACGCCACCATCCCATGGTCCCCGAGGCTCTGGGAGCTCCTGGCACGCAGCCCAAGGGAGCACCCTGACGAGATCCAGCCTCGATGACTTTCCTCTTGACTTCCATGACCTCCCAAGGACCAGACGTACTTGTCTGTCCTGGTGCTGGGCCCCTCCCAGCCCTGCACCCAGGTCCCACGGAGCTGGGGAGAGTGATGGAGCACAGGCCCCGGGTCACAGGGGAGAATGCCTGGCCCTGCTCTCAGCACCTCATCTGCTCTTCAGAGCCCAGTTCTCAGCCACAGGGAAACTGGGGTCTCTGGTTCAGAAAGGATCATGGCACTGCAGAGAGTGGTGGGGACCCCAAGGGCAGGGGAGATGCCATCCCGATGAGGGCAGGGCTCTGGCCCCTGGGGATTTTCCTGCAATCCAGTGGGGAGGGAAACACACTGACTGGGGAGCCAGGAACTCAGTTCTGCCCCCACTGCTGGGTGGCTTTGGGGGCCACTTCCCTGCTCTGGGCCTCAGTTTCCTCCAGAATACTCCAGATGATCCCCAAGACCCCTTCCAGCTCTGTCGCTCTAAATCTATCATTCATTCATTCACCTTCTATCTAATTCATTCATCCAACAAACATACAATGAAGAGCAGTCACGGCCAGGTGCCAGCAAGGAGGAGTTCCTCCGTTCGGGGGTGGGAGGACAACACCATCAGCACCAGGCAGGCAGGAAGGTTGGGCCTGCAGAGCTCAGAGGAGGCCCCGGAGCTGGGCCGAAGGGTTAGGAAGGCTTCTTGGAGCTGGTGGTAGAGGGTGTGCAAAGGCGCAACCTTAAAGGACGAGCGGGTTACCTCCAGGCAGAGGCCCAGGCTGTGCCAATGCAGGAGCTGGAGGTGGGCGCCTGGAGAACCAGGGGCACCGGCTGCTGTGGTCAGAGGCCTGGGACGCCGGGCAGGCGCTCAGATGTAAGCCTGGCGTGATGCATGGCCCCAGAAGGCCTCAAGCAGGCAGTTTCCCAGGGAGACCAGGTGTGCAAGCCAAGCAGAAAGGAGTACCGCAGGGCAGGACCTGGGGCCGGGCACACCCTGGCAACCTCTAGGACCATTTCTGCTTCCACCAACAACCCAGGAGGTGCCCCCCACCCCCCACAGTTGCTTTCAGCCCACACACAGCACTGTCGTGAGCTTTGGCAGCACGCTTGCTGGGGAGGGAGCCCCTGGAAGTACAAACTGTTGTGATTTTGCAAAACAGTGTTCTCTCTGATTTTTACCTTAGCTTGTTAGCATCTCATTACCGTGTCTCCCCGTGCGCAGAAGCTGGGGTGTTTTGGGTTTCTGGGTGGGATGGAGGCTGATTTCAGCACAGCGGAGTCAACACCAGCTTCTGGGAGTATAAGAATGTTTGTGACTGTATGTGAGTATCTCTGGGACTGCATTTGTGTGCAGATGTGAAGAGAGGTGGGGGACAAGGGAGGGAGGAGGCGTGGGCAAGTCCCCACATGCCATGTCTGGAATAGGAGTTGGGGTAGAAAGTGATGCAGGAAGTGGATGTGGCAACCTCCTCCAGCAGCCATGTTAGAGCCACATTGCTCCTGCCTGGCAAACTCCTACTCATCCTTCAGCACCCAGCCCAAATGCTCCCTCTCTGGGAAACCTCTCCAACACCCCAGACAGAATGTAGTGTTTCCTCTTATCACCTTCTAACAACAGTCTCATGGCCCAGCGGTGACCCCTTTGGCTGGTCTGCCACCTCTTCAACTTCCGAGATACCCTGAGGGCATCATGCTGTGTTGTTAGCTCCCATGTCTGGCACTGGTGCTTGGCATCCATGCAATATGTCAATGGCAAATGCTCACCCACACACAACCCATGAGCCCACATGTTCCGGGGCTTCCAGAGGGCCAGGCCCTGTGCTCGGGGCTGTTCCAGGTTTCCCTGGCAGTGACTCACTCAAGCCTTGTTGAGTTGGCTCAACTTGGAGGCTGGCTCCATGGAGCAGGGAACTCTTTGGTGTGCGTGGCACTGACGAGGAGGCTGAGGCTCTGGACAGGTGTTTGATGGGCTGGGCCACCCAGCAGGCACACGGTGGAGCCAGGGGTCAAACCACACTCCCTGCCTCCAGGCTGAAGGGGCTCCAGGGGTTGGCTGGGAGGCTGGAGCTTCTGGTGGCTCAGCTGGAGGGAGCACAGAGCAGGGAGGAGGGAGACGAAGCACATCTGTCCCTAAGCAGACCCTCATTACCGAGAGAATAATATGTGCCTTTGCAGAGCAGCTCATAGGATAACAGGTGGGTTGCGTTAGCGAAATGCGTCCCGGCATGGGACTTCTTCAGCTGCTGCCCCTCGGGGGATGGCTTGGCTCAGCTCCTCGGAGAAGCTGCAGAGGCAGGGCCAGAAGGGAGAGCATTTGCCCTCGGCCCTGCCCTGAGCGCTCACCAGGTCTCCCCCAGGGGAACCTAAAGTTCAGGGCGCAGTCTTCTGTTCTTTCTGCCTGCCTCCAGCCTGAGGGATGAGGGCATGTCCTGTCCCTCCACAGGCCCAGGGCTGCCCTCTCAAGGCAGTAGAGGTGGCCGCCTTCTCCCTCCCCAACACTCAAACGATCCCGTCATTTGCTCGTCTTCCTCATCCATGCACAAGCTCCGCATCCATCCCCCCTCCACAATGGGATGAGGCCTCTCTCCTGGGACAATGCCCCTTCCTCAAACGCCCCAGGTGGACGTCTAGAATGCAGGAAGGGGAGGCTGAGGGCCTGCAGTAGGCAGTGCCTTCGCCTCTGTCCTTTTCCTCTCACTCAACCCTTGTCCACTAGACTCAGTGACCCCCAGGACAAGAACGAGAGTTTTGGGACCTGCTTCTTTCCTCCTGTGGCTCCACTGCTGCTGGGCGACTCTACCTCCCGGCCACAGGCAGATGTGCAGGGAAGGATGGCAGGGCGTGCTGCACCCAGCATCGTGGGGGGCCAGCCACATGGGCCTTATATGGCAAGAGGGGCCGGAAGTGTGGCTGCATCAGGAGGAGAAGAGGGGAGCGTTCAGGGAGCAGCCGTCGCCACAGCCACCATGGTGTTCATGCTCACACCTCTCATCGCGGGCACTCACACATGGGTGCATGCCCTCAGTGCCGCTCACCAGCGAATCCTGATGGTTTCTAAGTCGTCCACCAATGAGCCAGGAGCCAGCGTGCATGTCTAGGACGCTCACTGCCCCTAAAGCGTCCTGGTCTCATTCGGGTACCAGGTCTAAATCCAAACAGCGGACACAAAAGAACCACACATTCAGAACCAAATCGGGTGCTGTTGACTGTAAAAAGAAGTGGTGAATGACACCATTTTCAAAGTCCCTTCAGAGGCTGGGCGCAGTGGCTCCTGCCTATAATCCCAGCACTTTGGAAGGTTGAGGCAGGTGAATTGCTTGAGTCCAGGAGTTTGAGACCAGCTTGGGCAACATGGCGAAACCCTGTCTCAAATACAAAAATACAAAAAAAAAAAAAAAAAAAAAAAAGAAAGAAAGAAAAGAGAAAAAAGAAAAAAAAAATGAGCATGCGCCTGTAGTCCCAGCTACTAGGCAAGCTGAGATGGGAGGATTGCTTGAGCCTGGGAGGTCAGGGCTGCAGGGAGCTGTGATTGCACTACTACACTCCAGCTGGGCAACACAGCAAAGACCTGTCTTTAAAAAAAAAAAAAAGAAGAAGAACAAAATCAAGTCCCCTCGGCTCACCAGTGACTCCACAGGGCTATGACTTTGTAGCCATCACAGGCTGAACGTGTTGAGAGGGGAGGTGCCACAACAAGGAGGCAGAGACCGGGCCTCAGAGAACACGGGCTGGGCCCAGAGTGGCCAGGTGCTGGTCGGGACCCTGTGCCTGCCTCTCCTCTACCAGGTTTCTCACCTGTGGAATGAGGAAGAGCCAGGAGATGGGCTGTCTGACTTCTCCCGACCCTAAGCAGCTGGAGGGGTCAGGATGTGTCAACAGAGGACAGTGGGACGTGGACGTTGCTGGCTCCTCTCTCGCCATGGTACTCACAGCTCACCCCCCAGAAACACTACCCCTCAAGACTTGCCCATTTTGGTCTCCTCACTGAGGGGCCTTCCCTGATTCCCATCCCTCCGGGCGCCCCCACGCCCCTCATCGCTCCTGCACGGCCTCAGCCCAGGTTCCCAGCACACACGTGTGTGATTTGCAGGTTGTCGACATTGGCCTGCCTGCCAGGTGGTGCACAGGGCTGTGTCCTGCTGCAGAGACTGCCAGGCAACCTCATCCTTCCCTTCTTACTTAGTGCAAGAGCCCAGCTCTTAGCTGAGAACACAACCCCTGGGGTGGAGACATGTCCTAGCCTCCCTTGCAGCTCGAAGTACCCAAGAGACCCAGCTGTGGCCAAGGGGGGATGTAAGCAGAGGTGGGGTGTGCAAAATCCAGGAAGCATCCGTAAAAGCATGGTTTGCGAGGCTGGGAAGAGTATGCCATCGTTTCCTCCCTGCTGCCTGAAAGCAGACAAGGTGGCTGGAGCTTCAGCAGCCGCCTTGCACCGTGAGGCAGAACGCCTATTTGGGATTGATGGGGTAACCCGACTAAGGGGTCTGGGGTCCTGATGATTGTGAGGCCACCTTCCCAGTCCCACTGCCTACCTGGACATAAAAGTATCACATTAAAAGCAACCATCAATCGTTAAGCTGCTGTTATTTGGGTTGTTCTGTCATCAGCCACCAAATCAAACTGGACGGTGTCCCCAGATCCTAGCATGTTGCCTGGCGTGGAAGTAAAGCTTGTTGAATGAGTGAAAGAGGAGACGGGCTTTGCCGATGAGATGAACTGTGGCAGGGAAGGAAAGGGCAGCTGCACCCAGCAGCAGGCCTCGCTGTGGCTGTGGAATCTGGGCGGACCGCGCCCTTGCAGGGAGGAGACTCCTCCGGTCCCCTCGTCCCCACCTGCTGATCTCAGGCTCAGGGATGCCAGGCGGGGGCTGCGGGGTGGGGAGCATTCCCAGGAAGGGTGCCAAGTGTCCTTTCTTGGACGATGCATTAGCAAGAACAGCACTCCACATGCTTGTTGATGGATTTTCTATTCTTTTACTTCATTTTTCTTTTCATCACTCCTGCTCTGCGTTAAACACCTTGGGAGGCTGTTACGTGTATCAGGCTGGAGTTGGTTTCTAAGAGCCTGGTCTTTGATGACACAGACTGAGTCCTGAATGGTCAGACCCCTACCATATGCTGGGGCTGTGTCAGGCCCTTCCCGGAGACTCCCACGTGCTCCCTCATGACACTGCCCCTGCGTGGGTGACGAGGGAATGAATCGCCACCCTCCCACACACCCCATGCCCTTGGTTCTGCTCAGCCCTTTACCAACCTCGCTCTTGGGCAAGCCTCATGAGCGCTCAGCCCCTGCATTGTGGCTTTGGTAAACAAGCCCAGAGAAGGTGTGCCTCACGTTGGACATCACACAGCAAGACAGGGTTTGGTTTGGTGTTAGGACCAAAGTTTCTTCTCCTCCCCATCTTTTTATTTTTTAAGATGTGGTTGGAAGCCTGGGCTGCATGGGAACATGTGGAAAAATGGCACCTGGGAGTGTGGCTCCCGCGCCCTCACTCCTCACAAGCGCCTCCGGGCTGTTCCAGGTGTGAGGCACTTGCTGTGTGTGGGGCCACAACGCGCCCTTGGGGCCTGCCCGCAAGGAACCATCATTGTTGGGGGGCAGGACACAACTAATAGAACGATGTCCCACCCCGTGAGCTTAGGAGCCCAAATCAGCCACAACAAAAGTGGCACTAGCTTGAGCTACAGAAAACCTAACGAAATCCAATGAGGCAGCCCCATAAAGGGAGCAGAGGCTTGTTCTCCCGATGGTCATGAGTCTGATGGTGGCCATCGGGGCACCAAGGCAGCTGCTCCCATCCTCAGCTTGGGACCCTGCCCCTTGCTGGCCACAAGGCTGCTGTCCTCGGGATGCCGTGCCCACACTTCAGGCTGGAGCAAGGAGAAAGGAAGACTCTTGTCAGTGAGGTGGGCGGCCACAGCTGCTCCTTCCAAAGGACCAGGAGGCTCGATTGTGCCTCCTGCGGTCATCCCCTGGGCAAACAGTTTCACAGCTGGCCCCAGCTGCTGGTGAGGCTGGGTACATTGATGCCTTGAACAAAACCGGGGTTCTGTTGCTAAGGGACAAAGGAAGCCTTGGTGACAGTGAGGGCGGCTCGGCGGGGTTGATGGGTGCAGGAATTAAGGACTGAGTGCCTGTGGGCTTTGCTGGAGCAGAAGCTGTGTTGGGAACAGAGCAGGAGGTGCAAAGGCCTTTTTCTGTCCAGGCAGGGGCTGCAGGGGAGCAAGGGGTGGTCTCCTGAGCAGGTGACATTGGAGCTAGGCTGCAGAGGGTAGAGAGGAAGGGTGGGAGGGCAGGGAAACGCACAACAAATCCACAGGTCGACAATGACCTGGAAATTCGGCTTAAACCCCAAGAAGTCCATGCTGCTATTCAAAGCGGGAGTGTTTCTGGGGTTGGCTTTAGTGGGTGCTGCCTCAATGTTCCTTCTTGGAACCACTCCCCAACCTTGTAGCCCACATTCCCTCTGGGACCTGGAATGGTAGATCCAATTTGGGGGGTGCCAGCTGAGAACCAGGCAACCCCCACCCCCTTAGGTAACAGAACTCAGCATGCAGGGACCAACTCCACTTATTCACCCTGCTGGTCTTGCCAGTTGGCCAAGGGCTGGGACCAGAGCTCTTCACTGGGGTCCTGCTTCTCTGGAGGAAGGAGAGAGCCCAGAGCTGCCCAGGATCATGCGATGAACTCTTCTAGGGAGGGGCAGAGACGAGGCAAGGGAGGGGAGCCTCGGCCCTAGGCCCAGGCAGCTATTGGCTATTTCCCTCGTCCCTTCCCGGGGATCCCTTAGCATCCTCCTTGCCCTACCCATTGGCTCAGCCCGAGGGAGCGGGCTCCTGGCTCTTCCGCGGAGAGGTCTGCCTTCCCTGACTTGCTGTGGGGCACTCAGGCAGGCTCAGCCCAGATTTCGGAGGAACCAACAGGGATGGGGCCCCTCCTCTGGTGGTTCCTGCCCACGCTAGACTATTCCCCTGCAGTGTCCAAGTACAGAAACATCCCCATATACGCCTTGTATGGTCAAGAAAGTGGCTCCTGGAGGTGGTCTGCCCTGGGGGGAAGAGGGCTTCACTTTTCCCTCCTTTCCACTCCTGAACACGGAGCTGTCAGAGGAGGCTGAGTGAGGTGGTGGCCAGACAGACAGTGCCAGCCATGCAGGGGGAGGTGGACGCCGTACCAGGCACCCGGCATCCTCAGTCTGGACTGCCAGCTCTGACAGGCATTGGTCCTGGCGAACCTTCCCCTTCAAGTGGAAGCTGGGGGTCAGCAGTCACGGGCATCCTCCCCGGATAGGAGCCGGCTTCCCTGCACTCTAGCTGTCCTGGCAGAATGGTGAAGCCCTGTCCAAATCCTGGCTGGGCTGCAAGATAGGCACACACCACTGCCTTCTGGGGGCCAGGTGAGGCTCAAACACACCAGGGCAAGGAGCCTGGGTGGGCCCAGGACAGGCCAGCCTGAGCACAGGCACGCTGGTGGACATGTACCCTTCTGCCCTCCCACCCATGTGTGCACACACACATTTGTGCCATATACTACTGTTCCCATGCTCGCGCCGGGGCACGCACTTGTGCCAGCATACACACACCTGTGCACTTGCACCTGGTGTCCAGGGACACTCCCTCAGCTCACAGACGTGCGCTGTGTGCACACACAGTACCACGCAGTGTCCACAAGCACACTTTTGTGCTAATGTGCACAGAACCCGTGTGCGCACACGTGCGCAATCCCGGGCTGCAGAGAACCCCAGTCAGTGAGGTAGTGGGGGATGGGGAGGGCACGCCTCCTTCCCAGGAACTCAGCAAGGCTCTTCGAGGGAGCCCAGGGCTGCCCGCAGGGTTGTGGCGTGGGCCTCGCCAGCAGCGCAAGTATCATGAAGTGAGGGCGGCGGAAGACCCTCCCCTGGCCGGTGAAAGACCCTCCCCTGGCCGGTGAGGGGCAACGGACTCATCACTCTTGCTCTCCTGCCTTGGGTGTGGCTCTTGGTTCACCTGCGGGGAAACAGGCTGAAAGGTGACCCTGGCGGCCCAAGGACACACACCCATTGTCCCCAGGTTCCTCCCAGGTCTCTTCTCCAGTGGGTCACGGGGAGAGGGAGTCGTTCGGAAGCTCAGTGCCCGCAGGCAGAGCAGGGAGAGGGAGGCGCCCCAGGTCCCTGCGGAAAGAGGTCCCAAGAGGGTCTCCGCAAGAGGGTCCTCACTCTGCGCGTCAGCTCCTCCCGGGAGGGCCTGCGACCTCGGGGAAAGGTCCCTCAGATGTCTTGAGACTCAGTTTCCCCGCTGGTGACACTGGGCGTCTGGAGTCCCCGCGGGACCTGCCAGTCCCCGTCCGAGCACTGCCCCACGCGGAGACAGTGCAGCCTGACCTGGGGCCCGACGCCCGTCCCCGCAGCCCGAGAAGCGCAGGTGCTCCGCCCTCCCCTGGCCGAGACCTGCCGCCCCTGCAGCCCCGCAGGAGCTCGAGCTTCTAGGAGCCAGTGTGAGGTCCGGGCTCGGCCTGGGCAGGGCGGAGCCCGCTCCCGAAGCGCCTCAACGCCGGGCCGCCGCCCTCCGCGTGACCTCCACCTTCGCCGTCATCCCCATGTGCACAACGGGGAAACGGAGGCCCACCACGAGGCAGGCGGGCACAGCCAGCTCGCGCGCGCACCCGCAGAGGCCTATTGGCCCAGCCGTCCGCCGTCCGCGCCGCTTCCGGCTCCGCGCGAGGGCCTCTGGGGCGGGTAGCCATTGGCTGGTGTGGGAGGGGCTGCGCACGCCGGCGGCGGGAGGGGCCGTCACGTGATGTTTGGGTGCCCGCCCCGCCCGCCTTGAGCGCACGGAGCGGCCCGCGAGCCACCGAGGCCCAGGTGAGGCGGCAGCGGTGGGGCTGGGGCCTGGTCGGGGCCGGACGTGGGGCGGCGAGGGCGAGGCGGCCGGGGGCCGGCGCGGGGCCCGGACCCCAGCGGGGGTCGCGGCGTAGCGTGGGGCTCGCGGGAGGCCCGGCGGGGGGCGGGGCCGCGCCAGTGGGGAGGGGAGGGGGCGGGGCCGCGCCGGGGGTGGACCCGAGGGGCGCCAGGGACCCGGAGCCGCGGTCCCCCGAGAGCGACGCGTTTCGGGGACCGGCCCGCGGGCACGTGCGCTCCTCGGCGGGTCCTTGCGCGCTGTCCAGACCCCAGGTCAGTGGGCTCTGGCCCGGGCAGCCGGTGCCTGTATGTGGAGGTCAGTGCCGTCCCGGGGAGCGCCCCGGCGCCTACGTGCTGGGTGCAAGGGATGGTGCCCTTCCACTCAACTGGCGGAGCCCGCCTTTGAGACTGAGCTGGGGACCCCGCCCCTGTGTGCTTGCCTCTCCACGCCTTTCTGTCCCTTCTCTAAGTTGTAAGAAGGTGCTTCCTGGGTACTGGGGCCGGCGACATCCCCACCAGGGACTTTCAGGTGATGCTGATCTGTGCTGCCCCCGCAGAAACTCTCCAGGGACCTCGTGTTTGTTGCCTGATGGCGCAGTCCTCCTGCTCTGGAAGCTCTATCTGTGATGTCCAGTGTGGTAGCCCCAGGCATGTGTGGCTGTTTATATTGACCTTAACATGAAGGATTCAGGTCCTCCGTGCCTGTGGTCACATGTCAGACACTCAGTAGACACGCGTGTCTGGTGGCGGCTGTGTTGGACAGCGCGGGTAGGGAACACTGCTTATCACAGGAAGTTCTGTGAGCCGGGGTGCTGCTCAAAATGGGCCTCGCCCGTGCTTCTCCACCCATGCTCCATCCATGCTTCTCTGCCCCTCATCCTGCCAGGTGCCTTTCCAGCCACACCTGGCGCCCTTTCCTTCCTCTGCTGCACACTTGCCTGCTCTTTTAGTTCCTGGCTCGCTCCTGGCTTGGTGGCAGCTCCGCTTCCGGCATGTCTGAGCTCACCTTTCTGACCACTCTCCTTCCTACAGTATTTCCTGTTTGTCACTGTCGCTCATCTGCTTGTTTTCTGTTTAATCTTTAGTGTCTGTGAGACTGGGATGGGGATTGTTGCTTAGGATACCCCCAGTGTGGACATAGTATTAAGTTGAAAGAAAGCTGAAGTTTGTTAGTACTGAAGTGCTTCAGCCGACTGGACCTCTGCTTTCATACAGTTCCAGCTTATACGTCACAGGATCTCAGCAGAAGTCGTGGAACAAATGTTTGGATGCGGCAGCGCAGGCCGTGAATGCAGGTGGCTGTGGGAGGCTGGCAGATCCAAGAAGAGTTCCCGGAGGAGGCTGAGTTTTGGCTGGGTCACCTCTGTTTCTCTCCTCCTCTACTGGCCTGGCCCCATGAACATCTGGCAGCCTGTGGCTGCTCTGACTCCATCTAGGAACCTTCCCTGGACATGTCCCCTGAGTCTGGCCCTCTGCAGATGATGGGTTGAGAGCCTAGACCTAGGCACTTGGTCTAGGGGCTCATGGGCTCGTGGGCAGCCAGGTGTCCCTGAGTCCCTTCCACAGCTCCTCATGGCCTGCAGAGGGAGGTCCTGGGTTTGGCTTCTGCCAGCAGCTCCAGCCACATCTTCAGTCCCTGCTTCACGTCCCTGACAGTGCAGTACTTTTTCCTGCACAGTCTGTGGCGTTTCTCCCCGGTGTGCCTGTCAATGCAGAGCCTTGTGTTTGGAATGCCGTGGCACTCCTGTGTTTGTCTTTCCTGTGTGCCTGTGAGCCCCTGTGGCCTAGACCTCTGCCATGTCACCCTTGTGTCCTGAGTGCCCAGCCCAGCACTGAGAGTAGGATGGGCACCCAGCAGGTTTTAATGAATAAATAAACTGGACATGTAAGGCTTTGAGCAGAATGTGGTGAAAAGTGCAGCTGTGGAAGGTCATGATGCTGGAGCTTGAGACGGAATCAGGGAGTCACCTTCCAGGTGGGAGGAGTTGGGGAGTCACCTTCCAGGTGGGGAGGAAAGACACACACGCCTCAACCATGGCTGTACCAAGGCATTTACGACACGGCGTGGATGCGTCCTTCCACAGTCCTGAAAAGGGTTGGTGAGTGTCTGCAGGTCATGACATGAATGGTACTAGTCACAGCACTTCCTGGTGCCAGGTGACCAGTGACCTGTGCTCATTGCTCAGTTTATTCTCACAGTCACCCCGGGAGGAGGGTGTGTTATCCCCATTTCCCAGATGGAGAGACTGAGGCGCAGAATGGTGATCTTGCTGTGAGTCCCTCAACTGTTGGGTTTTAGGACGCCGTTCATCCAACCCAGACAGACACATTTCTTCCGAGGTTGTTGGGCGTTTTATCCCTCTGAGTGGTGTTTGACCGTATGAACAGGTGGGGGTTAGGCTATCTTCTTCTTCTTCTTCTTTTTCTTTTTCTTTTTATTTCTTTTTTGAGATGGAGTCTCACTCTGTCGCCAGGCTGGGGTGCAGTGGTGCAGTCTCGGCTCACTGCAACCTCCAGCTCCCGGGTTCAAGTGATTCTCCTGCCTCAGCCTCCCAAGTAGCTGGGACTACAGGTGCCCGCCACCATGCCTGGCTAATATTTTGTATTTTTAGTAGAGACAGGTTTCACCACGTTGGCCAGGCTGGACTCAAAACTCCTGACCTTCAGGTGATCAACCTGCCTCAGCCTCCCAAAGTGCTGGGATTACAGGCATGAACCACCGTGCCCAGCTCCCCTTTTTTTAAGATAGGGGTGTCTCACTATGTTGCCCAGTTGCCCAGGCTGGTCTTGAACTCCTGGCCTTAAGCCATCCTCCCACCTCGGCCTCCCAAAGTGCTGGGATTCCCAACATGAGTCACGGTGTCTGGCTGCAAGCTTTCTTTTTTAATGCACACGGGCGTTTCTGTGGCTACTGGGTTTGTTTGGATGGTGTGATTTGCTCCAAGTAGATTTTGACCTTGTGGCCCAGTCCAGCTATAATTCATTATGTTCTTTAAAGTCTGGTTTGTGCATTGTCAATAGTAGTGGACTCCTGAGCAGCCCTCCTCTCAGATTCCTCTGCTTTCTGCTGGGATGCTCAGCCCTGTCTAAACACTTGCGGCATCTGTGTGTGGAGGAGTGGCGACCGAAAGACCAAAGGCAAGAAGGAGTGAGCGGGAGAGTTGGAGAGCGCATGGCCGGTGCTGTCTCTGGTGACAGTGCCAGACTCCTAGTGGGCAGGTCTGACTCGGGTCAGCCTGTGAGGGGCTTGAGAGGCAGGGTGAGACCTGAACTTTTCTGGTGGCTGTTGGTGCTGAGCAGGAAACCTGCGGCCCGGGCTGAGGTTTGCTGAAGAAGTCTGGAGACAGGGCTAGGTGGAGCAGTGCTTTGGGGTCTGGTCCAGGCCACACCTAGGGCCTGTGACTGGAGCCTGCAGGGGCCAGGCCCCATGCCTTGGCGCTGTGTGGCTGAGTGCCTTGTGGTGGTCACGCTGTGGGCCCCCTTGATGGATTGGCAGGCTGGCCACGCAGCTGGGTGGACTGGTGGCAGCTGCTGCTCATTATCCTGGCAACCCTGGGCTCCAGGCTGCAGGCGGGAGCCCTCCCCAGCTTGGAAGCGAGTGAGCAGAGCCAGGCACTCACGCTGGCCTGGGAGCCCCTGGCCCAGTGCTCTGGCCAGATCAACTGTTGTTTTCTTCCACAGTGGAAGAGTGCCTTGTTTTCTGCCTCTAATTTGCTGCCAGGGGAGGGCTACAACCCAGCCCTGACCTATATAGCATCCAGGTGGGGACACAGCATTGCCGCATCTTAGCCGTGGGGCCCCGCCCATGTCACTCGGCTCCTCCAGTAGCCCTGCCTTTCCGTGTCGTTAGTCTGATCCCACAGCCTTCTGGGAGGTGGGTGACATCACATCTGTCCCAGAGGCTTGGAATCTCCGGGCGTCTTGGGGACATCACCTGAGGGGTGTAGGGAAGAATTCCCAAGGTGCACAGAGGGGCTGTGGAGGGTCAGGGAGGGCAGCTGCAGGGCAGTTGGAGCTGCCTCTCTTCTGTGAGACCCTTGGGCTGCCTCGCCACTGCCCCACGCATCAGAGAGCTTGCTCTACCCGGTCAGCCACAGCACAGCCAGCTTGCACAGTAGAACTGAGCGTCAGGCTGTCTTCGATCCTGATTATAATGACACCTCCTGCTCTTGACCACAGGGCATCTGTCAGGCACCTGCTAGGCTCTTCCTACTCCTCAGATCAGGTGACCTCCCAGCCTTGGGAAACTTACCTGAAGTCATGGGGGTAGTAAATCACCAGCCATGAATTGAGCCCTGGTGATCTGACCAGGATTCTGATCAGAGGCGGAAATCAGAGGCACTGCTCACCGTTCTGCTGTCCTGCCCGTCTGGCGATCCTGCTCTGCTGCTCTCCTGGAGGACCAGGCTGGAAGCAGCTTTACAAACAAAATTTCCCTGTTTGAGTTAGAGGATGTTATTAGTAATGGCAATTACTGCACTAATAAAGACCTAATCCTGTCCCTCTGTTCCGTCTTGAGATGATGTTCCAGAGCAGAGTGTGGCAAGGGTTCGCAGGCTTGAAGGAATCCAGGTACGGAGGTTGAGATTTCTGATGGAGAGGGAAGGTGGGCAGTGCTCACGATTCTTGTTCCTATAAGGCTTGAGGCTAGGAGGTTGGGGTGGCGTGAGCCCCCTGGAGGCTGTGGTTGCCTGTGGATGGTGTCTAGTTGAGTCAAGTGTTTCCAGGGCTTTGGGGCCAGGTGCATGCACGCGTGTGTGTGTTTATCGCCTGAGCCTGACCCTGGGTGTCATCTGAGGGGTGCAGACTGAACCTGTACCAGTGGGAAGCTGGGCCTTGGAGGGGTGATGGTGAAGGAATTGAGTGTAGTGTGGTCTGGGGAAGATGAGGGCCAGTGTTCTGAGGGCATGGATCATCAAGGCTCCTGTCAGAGAGCCGTGGACAAAGAGAGCCACAGGCGTCTGCCCTGGACGGAGCGGGCCACCTGGGCCGTCCTCCATCCGGACCCATGATCCATTCTAGCCAAGTATTTGGAAGGGGACATATTTTTAAACCAGAAGCCCAGGATCAGTCTCTCCCCGCATTAGAAAGAAACAACACAGCACAGCAGTCTCCTTCCTGGGCTGGCTGCGCTCCGTGCTAATGAGGAGCTGGACTCATTGCTGGGAGTCTGACCTCCTTCCCCCCTGCTGCTCACTTGTGGGGAGGTGCTGATGAGCATGGCGTGCTGGGAGTGGGCGCGGGAGGCGGGAATTGGGAGTAGGGAGGACCGTTGGTTCTGCTGCTTCCTGGTACCTGGGCGTTTTCGCTGGTCACAGCCTCTAGCCTGGGCCCCTTAATGGTGCATCTGGCTAAGGGGTGGCTCTGGCCGTGCCCCCCTCTGGTGACAGATCTTCCTGGCAGCTCCAGCCTCACTCTCACTTGGCATTTGCGGTGCTCCCTGGGCTTTCCAGCCCCTGGGAAATCTGCTGTGCTGACTTCTCAGGCTGCCCCCAGCCTGCCCCCGGTGTCTTTGCTGGGGCTGCCACTCTGCCTGGAGTGGCCCCGACTGGTGACCTCCTGGGCTGTTGAAGTCTCCGCTCGGGGACGCCGTCAGGAGTCAGCCCCATCCGCTCATCCTGAGGGCCTGGTGCCTCCCGGGGAGGGCAAGGAGAGAGAGGGCCGCAGATTTTGGGAAGCGGCTCGCGTGGCTCGGCCTTGTTGCATTGCGGTTGTTAGCTTTCCTCCGCGAGGGCCGGGACTTGTGTTTTCTGTCTCTGTGGTCCCAGCACAGGGAAACGTGCACAGTGGGCACAGGATAACCATGGCAGGAGCTGAGCCTCGCCTTTAGGCTGCTCGGCCTCTGATGCATGGGGCCGCCCCCTCCCCTGCCAGGAGCAGGAAGTGGTGGGAGACAGGAGCAGCGATGCTTCCTGCAGGCGGGCAGGTCCTGACTTCCCAGAGCAGCCTCCAAGGTGACACCATCACCCTATCTTACGGAAGGGAGGCCAGGTCACCTGCCCGCGTCTCTCGTCATGGAGACTTGGCTTCTAGGGCCCTGCACTCTTAGTGCGCTTCACTGTCCCCACGGCACAGGCGCAGCCTGGGATGCTGCCAGCTGAGGAGCCTTGGCAGGGCACGCGGGGACGTGGATGGGCGCGCTGGCGGCTGGGGTGTGAGGAGTGCTGCGGTGACCCTGCGGACTGTCCCACAGCTCAGAGCTCAGTGGCCTGGTGCCCCTGGTGCCCCTGGTTGGAGCAGGGAGGTGGGAGTCGTTTTCTGTCCAACCCAAGAGGTGATGTGGTTTCCCAAGACCATGAAGCAAGTGCGGAGCAGAGCTGTGGGAGGAATCCCGTGGGGCCTGGCCGTAGACACTGTGGCCTGTCCTTCCCACACTGCCCCACGGGAAATGGGCCCAGGACCCAAGACTGAGAAGCAAGTGCAGAGCAGAGCTGTGGGAGGAATCCCGTGGGGCCTGGCCGTAGACACTGCCCCACGGGAAATGGGCCCAGGATTGTGGGGCACTTCCAGGTGAGCTCATTTGCTCCTTGGAACCCCAGGGGTTCTAGTCTTCCCTACTGCCATCACCGTCCCTCCCTTTACCCAGAGCAGCTCTGATGTGACCTGTTGTACTTGGTATCTTCTGAGTACGGTTGTGTTTGGAGAAAAGATTCTGTAGTTGAGAATAGTTCTAGAGCTGCTTTCACTCCCCAGTTTACAGATGGGGAGTCAGAGGTCTGAGCTGTCCGGTCCACCTGCCCTGCTGCTGTGGGGTGCCCACACCCTGGTTCCTTCAGTCCAGCAGGGTGGTCCAACAGGTAGAGTACCTCCCGCCTTTCTGCGTATCTGCCCCCAAAGCTGTTATTTTGACACCTTAACCTGTGCAAGAGGGTATGGAGGCCACTGGAGGCGCAGGCATAAGCATGGGGCCCATGGGCAGCCTGCAGCCTTCTGCCTTAGCCGGGGCGGGAGGGCTCCCAGCCCAGCAAGGAGCGAAGACGGGCAGCCGGCGTGGGCAGAGCTGTGATTGGATGGGTGGAGAATGTAACCATATAGGCAAGGTTTTGCTTTTGTAATGAACATCCCTCAGCTTAGGTTTTAGTAGCCTGAAGCAACAAAGGTGTATGTCCGTTGGGGACTCAACAGTTCATTGGCCAGAAGGAACCACACGGCTGCAACCACAAGAGGCCGGGAAGTGCCCCACACTCCCGAGGGAGGAGAACTGGAAGTCTCAGGTGACCAGCACGAGCGATGCCACACTGACCATGTAGCCAAGCAGCTTGGGCTTTGAACTGGCTGCCTTTGCTGCCTGGGCTTTCCTCCGATTTTCCTCCTGTCTGCATTAGGAGAGGGTGGACTGTGTGATGCTTTGCCTCCCTGTGGTCCTCCACGCCAGGAGGTGGTGGAGTGGACGGGGCAGGTGCTTGGGGGAGCCAGACCAGGGAGAATGTGGCCTCTGCTCTTTCACTTCGCACCTTCAGGCGTGGCGTTTGACGTCTCAGGGTCTTTTTGTAAATTAAACAAAAATTTAATGACCGTTGTAAATTCACATACAGTTGTAAGAAATAATACACGGATCCCATGCACTGCTCACCCAGTTTCCCCAGTGGTAACTTTGTGCAGAAAGAGGACAACAGCGCAGCCAGCAGATTGGCCAACACGGCTGCCACGCCTGAGGTTTGCATCATCACTCAGAGGAGCCCTGTGTCGGAGCCCGTTTCCAGTGAAGCCTACCTCGCTTCTGCCTCGAACCCTTCCTTAACTCCTGGGAGCCACCAGTCCTCTGTCCGTCTCCGTAATGTTGTCATTTGAAGCGAGCTGTAGAAGTGGACTCCTGCAGTGTGTGGCCAGGGATTGGCTTTTCCCATTCGCCATCGTTCCCCGGACGGTTCTCGGGGCCGCTGCGGGGCCTGGAGTGGTTTCTTCCTGTTGCTGAGACCTGTTCCACAGTGTGGGTGGCCCACAAGTTATTCTCATGACCTTCTACTTTACTGTTTTGAATAGTTTAAGTAGTTTGACTGTTAAAACATGGCAGGAAGCATCCAGTAGAAAGTGCCCCTATCCCTGGCTGGCCAAGCCTTCATCTCCACAGCAGCCACTTTTGTGAGTTTCTTCTTTTTTTTTTTTTTCTTTTTCTTTTTTTTTGAGTCGGAGTTTCGCTGCTGTTGCCCAGGCTGGAGTGCAATGGTGCGATTTCGGCTCACCGCAACCTCCGCCTCCCTGGTTCAAGCAATTCTCCTGCTTCAGCCTCTTGAGTAGCTGGGATTACAGGCATGTGTCACCACGCCCAGCTAATTTTGTATTTTTAGTAGAGACGGGGTTTCACCATGTTGGCTAGGGTGGTCTCAAACTCAACTCCCGACCTCAGGTGATCTGCCTGCCTCGGCCTCCTAAAGTGCTGGGATTACAGGTGTGAGCCACCATGCCTGGCCTCTTGTGAGTTTCTTATACAGTCACGTGAAGCCTAAGGATGTTTTGGTCAATGATGGATGGTATAGACAAGGGTGGACCTGTAAGATTATACTGGCGCCGAAAAATTCCTGTCCCCTAGTGATGTCCTAATGGTCATGATGTTGTAGTGTAATGCATTACTCACGTGTGTGGTGATGCTGGTGTAAGCAGACCTGCTACCCTGCCTGTCATCTAAAAGTTCAGCACATATGCTACATAATACTTGATAATAAACACTTACGTTATTGTTTTGTGTATTTATTATACTTTTTATCATTATTTTAGAGTATACTCCTACTTACTAAAAAAAAGTTGGCTGGGTATGGTGGCTCACGCCTGTAATCCCAGCACTTCGGGAGGCCGAGGTGGGCGGATCCCCTAAGGTCAGGAGTTTGAGACCAGCCTGGCCAACATGGCGAAATCCTGTCTACTACAAATGCAAGAATGAGCCGGGCATGGTGGTGCGCATCTGTAATCCCAGTTACTTGGGAGGCTGAAGCAGAATAATCACTTGAACCTGGGAGGCGGAGGTTGCACTAAGCTGAGATTGCACTATTGCACTCCAGCTTGGGCAACAAGAGTGAAACTCTGTCTCAAAAAAAAAAATTAACTGCAAAACAGCCTCAGGCAGGGCCTTCAGGAGGTATTGTCATGAGATCCTTGGGGTGTCACTTAGACAGCTGGAAACCTCTTTGGACGGCGGTGCCTCTGCCTGAGTAGTGGTCACACCTGCTGGGCTTGTTCCGCTCATTCAGCCCAGCAGGCTGTGCTCAGCTTGTGCTACCAGCCCAGATCCTACGCCTGCCAAGGGTGAACCAGGCGTGGATCAGTGAGGGCTGTGTGGGTGAGCAAGCATGGGTCTGGCCCCTGTGCGCAGCCGGGCATGCAACCCCAGGTGCTGGCACAGGTGCTGGCTCCTTGCAAGGCTGCGGCTGGACCAGATGTTCTGCAGTGGCTTCCCCTGTGAGCACCCGCGTCTGAATGAGGGGAACGTGGTGGCGCTGGAAGCTTGGAGACGCCAGGAACTGCAGAGCCCCAAAGAGGGTGCCACAGCCCCGGCTCAAGGAATTTCTAGGTCTGGGCTTCCTGAAGAGCTGCAGCTCTTCCCTCCTCTTTGTCGCCTGCAATGTTGCGAGTGGGGAGGTGTGTTTCTGTCCCGTTTGTGTTATAGCTCTTTTAGTCATGCCACTAGGTGGGTCCCAAGTTCTTGTCCTGCATCCAGGACAAATGAGATACACAGACAACTGGAGGGTGAACAAGGTGGAGAGGAGGTTCACTGAGTGACAGATCAGCTCTCAGGAGAGCCACAGTGGGTTGGTCCTTTCTGCAGGCAGGTCACCCTGATGAGTGCCCCTCTCTCAGTGGAGAGGAGACCTGCAGTGGCAGCTCCTTCCCACAGCTGGTAGTGGTGACCTCTGTGTGAGCCTGGCTGGGTCTGGAGTTTGTGTGGGCTCAGAAGGGAGGAAGTGCATGCTGATTGGTCCAGGGTGGCCATTGGTGGACCCAGGGTGAGCACCAGGAGTTCTTTCTCCAGGCTGCAGACTTCACCTGGGACCGACAGCCTGGCTCCCGGGTTTCACACGGCCCCTGGCTTGAAGGTGGGGCTTCACTGGGGACCTTCTGCTTTCTGCCCAGGTGCCTGTTTGCCTCCAGCCACCGTCCATGGTGCCCAGGCTGTTGTGCTGAGGACACTTGCAGGCCTGTGCCGAGCCACCTTCAGCTCCCCCTCAGCCTCCCTCTCATGCTTGTTGGCGGCCAAAGTCCAGAGGGGGCAGAGTTGGCAGGGGCTGGCATGTCAGCCCCTCTCTGAGTGCACACACACCAGCCGTGTTGCTACAGAGCTCAGGCTGGGCTTCAGCTTTGCTCCAGAGTTGGAGCAGGCACTGAGAACCGGCAGAGGCCATGCGGTAGGAGCAGGCACTGAGAACCGGGAGAGGCCACGCGGCGGGAGCAGGCACTTCTGAGCCCGCAGGGGCAGGGAGGCTTCCCAGGCCCCCAGGAGTGCAGGGGTGCCCCAGCAGTGTACGGCGTCTGTCACAAAGTCCCCACAGTGTACGGCGTCTGTCACAGAGTCCCCAGCAGTGTACGGCGTCTGTCACAGAGTCCCCAGCAGTGTACGGCGTCTGTCACAGAGTCCCCAGCAGTGTACGGCGTCTGTCACAGAGTCCCCAGCAGTGTACGGCGTCTGTCACAGAGTCCCCAGCAGTGTACGGCGTCTGTCACAGAGTCCCCAGCAGTGTACGGCGTCTGTCACAGAGTCCCCAGCAGTGTACGGCGTCTGTCACAGAGTCCCCAGCAGTGTACGGCGTCTGTCACAGAGTCCCCAGCAGTGTACGGCGTCTGTCACAGAGTCCCCAGCAGTGTACGGCGTCTGTCACAGAGTCCCCAGCAGTGTACGGCGTCTGTCACAGAGTCCCCAGCAGTGTACGGCGTCTGTCACAGAGTCCCCAGCAGTGTACGGCGTCTGTCACAGAGTCCCCAGCAGTGTACGGCGTCTGTCACAGAGTCCCCAGCAGTGTACGGCGTCTGTCACAGAGTCCCCAGCAGTGTACGGCGTCTGTCACAGAGTCCCCAGCAGTGTACGGCGTCTGTCACAGAGTCCCCAGCAGTGTACGGCGTCTGTCACAGAGTCCCCAGCAGTGTACGGCGTCTGTCACAGAGTCCCCAGCAGTGTACGGCGTCTGTCACAAAGTCCCCAGCAGTGTACGGCGTCTGTCACAGAGTCCCCAGCAGTGTACGGCGTCTGTCACAGAGTCCCCAGCAGTGTACGGCGTCTGTTATAGACACATAAATTCTGACTGTTGTATTACAGTTGCCTACTGCATTTAGTCCATTTGCCTGCCGTCCAGGTTTATAGTCTGGAGCAGCAGGCTTTACCACATGGCCTGGGTGTGTACTGGGCTCCAGCATTTGGTGTGTGTAGATATGCTCTGTGATGTTTGCACAGTGAGGAAATCGCCTCGTGATACATTCCTCAGATTGTATCCCCATGGTTAAGCGAAGAATGACTGTTTGTCCTTCCATAGCTTCATTATACATTCCAAGCAAACATAAACATTTCTGTTTTGCTTTTCCTTTCACAAGTCATGATGATATGACACATTCCTGCACCTCGGATCCCTCTCTCCCTTGGCGAAGTGTTAGTGTGGTAAGTGATGTGGAGATCTTTTGGAACCAGTCCAGGGTTCCTTTCTTGTCTGTGACAGTCACAGAGGATTCCGTGGTGTGGATATGCTCGGACTGATTTCGTAGGCCTCTGTGGATGGACATTTAGGTGACTTTGGATCTTTTCCTGTAACAAAATGGATGGCCCAGTTCATACGCTGCTTTGCACATGTTTAAGTGTGATATGTGTGCAGGATAAATGCTCAGAACAAGCGCTGGGTCAAAAGGGTACACACTTTTGTAATTTTGACGTAGACTGCCAAATTAGCCTCCAGAGTGTGCCAGTGCATACGTCCATGAAAGTTACTGACTCTCGACCCCATGTTGTACAGTAGGCCCCTTGAACTGAATCCTCCTGTGTAGCTGACATTTTGTATTAACTGGCCAGCATCTCCTCCTCCCTCCATCTCTGGTAACCTCCTTCTACTTTTACTGCCATGAGATCAACTTTGTTAGCCTCCCCACGTGAGTGAGAACATGCAGTGTTCGCATCTCTGTGCCTGGCGTATTTGCTTCACATCGTGGCTTACAGGATTTCTTTCTTTTCTTGTCTTTTCTTTTTTTTTTTTGAGATGGAATCTCGCTCGTCGCTCAGGCTGGAAGGCTGGAGTGCAGTGGCACAATCTCTACTCACTGCAAGCTCCACCTCCCAGGTTCAGGCCATTCTCCTGCCTCAGCCTCCCCAGTAGCTGGGACTACAGGTGCCCGCCACCATGCCCAGCTAATTTTTTTTGGATTTTTAGTAGAGACGGGGTTTCACCGTGTTAGCCAGGATGGTCTCGATCTCCTGACCTCGTGACCCGCCCATCTCGGCCTCCCAAAGTGCTGGGATTACAGGTGTGAGCCACCGCACCCGGCCAGGATTTCTTTCTTTTAAGGCCGAATAACATTCCACTGTGTTAATGTACCACATTTTCTCCATCCATTCATCTGGTGATGGAACTTAGGTTGATTCCCTATCTTGGCTATTGTGAATAGTGCTGCAGTGAACATGGACATGCAGGTCTCTCTTCAACATTCTGATCTTGTTTCCTTTGAATATGTTTCCAGCAGTGGGATTGCTGAATGACGTGGTAGTTCTCTATTGAATTTCTGGAGGAGCCTCACACTGTTTTCCATCGTGGTTGTACTAATTGACATTCCCACCAGCAGGCTGCAATGGTTGCCTTTCCTCCACATCTTCACCAACACTGGCCATCTTTGTCTTTTCGATGGTAGCCATTCTAACAGATGTGAGGTGATGTCTCATTGGGTTTTAACTTGTATTTCTGTGATGGTTAATGACATTGAGCACCTTTTTTTGTGTACTTGCTCACTATTCATACATCGTCTTTTGTGAAATAACTCTTCAGGAGTTTTGTGGCTTTTTTTGAATGGGGGTTATTTGTTTTCTTGCTCTTGAGTTGAGTTCCTTATAAACTGTATTTTGGATATTTACACCTGTCAGATGTATGGATTGCAAATATTTCCGCCCTCTCCATAGATTTTCTGTTCACTGTGTTGATTGTTTCCTTTGCTGTGCAGAAGCTTTTTAGTTTGTTGTAACCCCATTTATTTCCACTTTTATTGCCTTTGCTTTTGGAGTCATATTCAAAAAGTCATTGCCCAGACTGACATCGTGGAGGTTTTCCTCCCTTTTCTTCTAGTTGTTATACAGTTTTAGGACTAAACGGTTGTCTTTAATCTATTTTGAGTTGATCTTGTACATAGCGTGAGATGTGTCGACTGTTATTCTTCTGTATCTAGAGAAGCAGTTTCCCCAGCATCATTTATTGAGAGACTGTCCTTTTCTCATTGTGAATTCTTGGAACCATTGTCTAAAATCATTTGACCATAAATGAGTGGATTTATTTCTGGGCTCTCTATCCTGTTTCATTAGTCTGTATGTCTATTTCTATGTCATCACCATGCTGTTTTGATTACTATAGCTTTGTGGTATGTTTTGAGTCAGGTTTTCTTTATCCTCAGACATTTTATCCTTTTTATTGTTGTTCCAAGGAATATTTTCTTCTATATTTATCACATATGTGTGTGAATACTATTGTATTCTAAATATTAATTTTGGGCCAGGCACAGCGGCTCATGCCTGTAATCCCAGTGCTTTGGGAGGCCAGGGCAGGCGAATCACCTGAGGTCAGGAGTTTGAGACCAGCCTGGCCAACATGGCCAAACCCCGTCCCTACTAAAAAAATACAAAAATTAGCCGGGCGTGGTGGTGTGTGCCTGTAATCCCAGCTACTCAGGAGGCTGAGACAAGGGAATGACTTGAACCTGGGAGGTGGAGGTTGCAGTGAGCTGAGATTGTCCCACTGCACTCCAGCCTGGGTGACAGAGTGAGACTCCGTCTCAAAAAAAAAAAAAAAAAAAAAGTTTTTTGCTAACTTACTGATTTTTTCTGTTGTTGTTTTAGTTCATTATCTTGGGTTTTCAAGGTGTCCGTTCATGTTGAACTGCAGATAGTGATGGTTAACCTTATCCTTTCCAATTTTATACTCTGGTTTCTTTCTCTTATCTATTTTTATGGACTAGATCCTTCAGCCTGATGGTAGCTAATGGTGATTGTAGTAGCATCTATTAGGAATGTCTCTGCTGTTACTCCATAAAGCAGAGTATGGCTTTGGATTGAGAAAGGTATGCTAATGAAGAACCTGTACTTCCTATTTTATTTCGTATTTTCTTTTTTAAAAAATCAAGAATCATTATTGAATTTTGTCAGTTGCTTTTTAAAAACAATCATCTATGGGGTGACCATATGATTTTTTTCTGAAGACATATTAATATAATGAATTATACAAATGAAGTTGCTAATAATGAAATTAAATTCCTTGATTATACTTCACTTGGTCTGATACATAATTCTTTCAAGGTGCTGGTGAATGCCCTTTTTGCTGGTATCTAATTGATTTTTATGTATTGCTCTTCATAATTAAGGTTGGCCTGTAGTTTTCTTTTGTATGTGCACAGTTTTTTGGTTGTGATATCAATATTATAGTTGCTTCATAAACATAATGTAGAAGTTATCTTTCTTATGCCATTCTCTGGAATAGTTTAATAGCACTGAATTGCCTGGTGTCTAAAGAGTGGTTAGATTCCTCTGTGAAACTGTTGGGGCCTGGTGCTTTTTTGTTTGTTTTTTGTTTTGAGGAAGAAAGTTCTTTTATGATTTTGTCTTTATTATTTTCCCTATGGAAATTATTCTGTTTAAACTTTTTGGGATCAGTTTTGTAAATATTTTCCCAAACTATTATCAATTTCATCCAGTTTGTTAAATTTATTCATGCAGGCTTGAGTAAAATGATCTTCTGTGGCTCTTTTAATATCTTTGGTTTCTGGGGTTATTTCCATCTCAGTTGCTCCTCTTGTTTTTCTTGGTTAGGTTAGTGAAGTTTCCATTGTTTTATTTTTTCTTCCAAGATTCAGCTTTTGAATTTTTAAATTAAATTAATTGCCTTATTTTTCTGCTTTTTAAACTCCCTTGTTTTTGCTAATAATTAATAATCCCTTCTACTTTTCCTCAGTTTATCGTATCCTTTTACTAAATGTCTGGTGTGAATGCTTGATTCGTTTTTTATTCTTTCAAACTTATTTTGTATTCAAGGGCTGATGCCCAAGTTTTGATGAGACACATTTTCCTTATCACTGCTCTTTAGAAGTTCTGCAGTTTTGGTTTGTATTTTCTTTTTGGTTCAAGAGTTTTTCAGGAGCAAGTTTTAAAATTTCCAGGTAGCAAGTCTTTGATTTCCTGATTTTGTTAGTATTCCAGTTTTAGTTGCATTTCGGTGAGAGAATATTGACTATCCCCTCTTGAGCTTTTGGGTTTCAGGAGGTTTCTTACCTTCCTAATTTGGAGTCAGTTTTCATCACTGTTCCACTGGGGCTTGAAAAGAGGATTGTTTTTTTGTTCTGGGTTACAGAGGTTTGATGTGTATATCATTCACTTTTACCACTTTAATTGTGTTATTTAGGTCATGTGTAATGCTTGCTTAGTTTTTGTCTCTTGCTCTATTGTGGACCAAGAGGAGTGAATTAATGTCTACCATTGATACATTTCTGTCTGTTTCTCCTTGTGGCTCCTGTGAATGTTGGCTGCTGTGTGATTTGTTGCATAGCTATTTATAACTATTATATTTTTACTCTGAAGTGCATGCATTAGGATCAAAGTGCCCTTCTTTGTCTCATTTCTACTTGTCTGACTGTAAGATCATGACTAGTGCTTTCTTGAGTTTGTATCTGCTTGGCATACCTTTGCCCATTACAAAATTTTAACTCTACTGCATTGTTTTAAATGTGTGTCTTATACCACATGAAGTTAGATTTTGCCTTGTGATTCAATCAGAGAATCTTTTTTTTTCTTGCCTAGTGAAGTTAAACTAATGTACATTTATTGATAGATCAACTATATTTGACCTCAGTTGTGTTGTGCTTTGTGTGTGCGTGTATTGTTAAGTCTTTTACTCTGTGGTCCATATTCTTTCCTTTTTAAAAGTTTTAAAGAGTTCTTATACTGAAGAGAGTTTATATGAGATATTATAGTATCTCATGTAATTCGTAAATGCCTATTTAATACTTTATGTTGAGAGGGACCATTTATTAGGTATGTTCTGTGATAGCCAGAATAATGTTCTCCCATTCCCCTGATAGCCACACTCTAATCCCTAACACCTGTCAACATGTCATGTTACATGGCAAAAGGATCTTTGCAGATGTGATTAAAGGGTATGGATCTCAAAGTAGATTGATTATCCTGGATTACCTGGGAAGGCTGAATTATCTGAGTCCTGAAAAGCAGAGAGCTTTCTCTGGCAAGAAATGAGAGCTATGTGATGAAGGGGCATGTTAGAGAGGTCCCAAGAGTGAGAAGGATTTGCTGGCCCCTAGATGCAAGGACTTTAGGGGCTAAGGGTGGTCCCCTGCCAGGAAGGAAACAGGACCTCAGTCCTGTAGCCACAGGGACCTGGATTCTTCCTGCAATCCGAGTTATTTTCCCAGTCTCCAAGCAAGAACATGGCCCAGCTAAACTTCTGACCTACAGAAGCTGTGAAAGAGCAAATTTGTCTGTTTTAAGCAGCTACATTTGTGGTGATTTGATATGGCAGCAATTGGAAACTAGTACACCTTCTATGAGTAATTACAAAATGAATGTATTTTATTTTCTTCCTCCCATCACCAATTTTCAATGACAATAGTACCTTTCTCAGTGTTTGCCTTTATATTCTTAAATCTACTTGTATTTCTGTTACTGAAATGTCAGCTTTAAATGATATCCTTTGACTCCAGTTCTTGCTAATGAGGTGAGGAGCTAATTGTTTTACCTCACTCCCTCTTTTCTCATTCCCCTCCTAGGTGTCATCAGTTGAGTCATTACTCCGTAGTCAGGGCATATCTGCATTCTGTTCTGTCACCGCAAGCTCACGTTTGTTTTAGTCTTAAATCTACTGGTAAATATATTAATAGTTCATGCTCATTGACAGCCGTTTTGATGGCGTTTCCTCTGTCAGCTTTTGATTGGCTGAGGTTTGTCTTAAAGTTGTTTTTTTCCCAGTGGTGGGTCATATTTTCACCTAGGTGCTGCATATTCAAAGCTGTGGCTTCTTGGCTTGTGGGATGGTTTGAATGTTGCTGGAGCCCTTGGTTTGGGCCTCCATCCTTCCAGCGTCTTGGAGGTGTCACTGCATTGTCTTCTGACCTTGAATGTTGTTTCAGAGGAATCTGTGGCCTGGCTGGTTTTTCCTCCCTTTATAAGTGATTTCCTCCCTCCCTCCCCTCCCCGCCTCCCTCCTTCCCTCCCTCCCTCCCTCCCCTCCCCACGTGCCTCCCTTTCTTCCTTCCTTTCTGTCTTTCTCTTTCACCTCATTTCATTCACTTTTCTTGTCTCTATCATTTGTGATACTTTTAAAATCAGATTTTTTGTTGTTGTTGAGTTGTAGGAATTCTTTACTTATTGTGGATGTTAATCCCTTAACAGACACGTGACTTGCACATATTTTCTCCCATGTTATGAGGGGCCTCTGCACTCTGTTGGTAGTGTACTTTTATGTACAAAAGTTTTTAATTTTGATAAAATCCCGTCTTTTTTTTTCTTTTCTTGTCTTTGCTTTTGGTGTTTAAATATTCACTCAGTCATAGCTAAGAAATCATAACCAAATCCAATGTCATGCACATTTTCCATTATGTTTTCTTGTAAGACTTTAATAATTGTAGCTTTTACTTTTAGGCCTTTGATACATTTCATGATAATTTTTGTGTGTGGTTTAAGGTGAGGATCCAACTTCATTCATTTGCATGGGGCTATCCAGTCTTTCCAGCACAATTTGTTGAAAAGATGATCCTTTTCCCATTGAATAGTCTTAGCATGCTTGTTGATGATCATGTGACCATATATACACCAGGGATTATTTCTGGGCTTTTTATTCTATTCTGTGGGTCTATATATCTGATTTCATGCCCTGCCATACTGTTTTGATTACTGTAGCTTTGTAGCATGTTTTGAAATCAGGAAGAATGTAGCCTTCCAAGTTTTTCTTTTTCAAGATTATTTTGGCTATTGGGTTTTTTTTCATTTTAGAATGCATTAGTTTTTTTCTGGGCCAGCTCCTTGTAAGAGTCCTCACACCTCCCTTCTCAGAGAGGCAGGGGATGGGGATATAGGGGGTGCAATAGCTTTCCAGAGCCCCATCCTTCTCTTGCAGCCCTACCATGGAGGCGGACTGCACATGTGGCTCTCTTGGTGACTCCATGTGTGGTCCCTACTCTGCTGCTTGGGTCTGTCGACTGTTCAGGAGGCTCCTGACGCCAACCCTTCTCACCCGGTTCTGTTGCTGGTGCTGTGACAAAGAAAGGCATTTGAGTTCTGGGTCAGTGGCCATGCTCAGGGAGCGTGTTTCTGCAGGTGCTGCACTGCACCCCTTCCACCACGAGTGCTGCTTCACTCCTTCCTGCGTGGGTCTTGCCTGCCCTCTCTGTTCTTGGTCATAGCCCTCCCTTGTGCTTTTGGGCCTACAGATTGTATTTATTTCCTGTTTTTTCTAAATGTGAAGCTTGGATTTTCAAACTTTTTGTTAATTTGGTAGCAGTGGTGGGGGCATTCTCCTTGTTGTTTTAAAGTGATTTCTAGAAGGAAATAGGAAAAATATGTATGTAGCTATACTTACACTCAAGGTCAGTTTTCTCATCTTGATAACCTCCTAGGGTTGTGAACATTGAAAAAGGAAGTGTTCCAATGCCTCTTGTGGTGGCTGCACACAGTGGGCACTTAGCAAAGGCACATCCACACTCCTGCCCCCTGACATGACAGTAGGGCCTCCAGCCATGGCAGGGCTGAGCTTGAGGCTGGGGGGAGGGAAGACCCCATGAGGCTTTGGTGGATGTGGACTAGGCTTGTGGGGGCAGCTCATGGTCTGTGGCTCTCAGCACCATGGACAGTGCCTGGCCAGCTGTGCTTGGGGCCTCCCACAGAGGATGGGTGTCGGGCATTTGCATTCTGTCCTGGGTGGTGCCTTGTCTCTGGGCCTTGAAGTGGCAGCATCCTGTTCTCTGGCCACACGTCCTACCCAGCCTCTGTGCCCTGCCCTGGCGTGTCTTTCTCCAGGTCTCTCTCAGCTGCTGCTGACCAGCCTGACCCTGGGTTGTTCTCCACTCACACTGACCCCTGGTCCTCCTATCTCCCCTGCCTTAGGTCCTGTGGCCTGTGACTCCACCCCTGTTTCTGAGGCTGCCTGTAGGAAAGCCACCTGCGTGATGGGACTCTTCTTGGTCCCAGGTAGGGCCAGGGCCAGCCCTTCCCTGCCCTGTTGTGGCTCCCTGTGCCCTTCTCCAGAGAGGGTCCCCACCTTTTCTTGAGGCCCCTTCCCTGCTCCTCTGCCCTCCTTTCCTCCCAGAGCCTGCTCCGCTGGGGCTGTGCTTCCAGCACAGTGGTGAAGAGCCTGCACTTCAGGCCCTCACTGCCTGCTGCCTGTTGCCTCTACCCTGGACGAGGGCCGGGCCCACTCCATGGTTGATCTCCAAGTCTGTGATCTGTGAAAGGACAGAAAAGTGCCTTCCTCACGGACTTGGGAGCTCACTGAAGTGACGGCCACCGGCTCTAGGCAGGGCCTGCTGGGCCCCTCCTCTCCTGGAAAGCTGGCCTCTGGTGAAGTGAACAGCCTCTGGAGTGAAATGTGCCTGAGTGGATGGGGCCCATGGACCCCTCCTTATGGCCTGAAGGTGACAGTGGGTGACCCTGCTTCTTCTGGCCACCCCATGGCTGGACCTTCTCTCTGCCAGGAGGTCCCAGCCTGAGGGCACAGCATGACTCCTGGGCTGCGTGCAGCTGCATGCAGGGGTGCTCCCTGCCCCCTGCCCACATGACTCAGGCACTGGCATCTTGCTATTTGCTGCTGCCATCCTGGGGAGAAGGGACTGGCGGGCAGTGTAGGCAGCTGGGCAATGGGCAGAGGCCGGCCTCCTGGGGAATGGTAGAGGTTGGGGTGGAGGCAGCCCTGCAGGTGGGGGAGGGAGAAAGGATGTGTGTTGCTAGTGTTCTGACCACCCATTTGTGCCGTTAGCGATTGGTGCTTCTCCACTGCTGATTCTGGGCGTGGTCTACGAGGTGCCTGGGGGTGCCCGGCTGGCATTCTGCTTGACATGGAGTTGAAGTTGCTATAACAACACTGATTCATGTAACTGCAGCTCCCCAGCTGGGCCCTCCTCCTCCTCTGGCTCTCTGGCACACACACGAGCACACACGCTCACACATGCCACTCGGATGCACATGCGCAGAGACCCCACTCCATGCGGAGGCTGCACAGGGCTGATGCTGGCAGGGGCGCGTGGGCCTGGGCATGGCCAGGCCTCCCCCACCGAGCATCTGGCCTGTGTGTGGGGGGGTGTCAGGTACCCATCAGAGGAGGAGGTGGCGGCCTGCTCACCGAGGGGAGGACTGGGCAGCGTCTGAGAGTGGGTGCGGGCATGAGCCGTGGCCGTGACTCAGTGTCTCCCACACGCAGGATGAGCTGCAGCACCCGCGGGTGCTGCCTGTTCCTGATGCCGAGGCGGGCAGGGCTTGTCTTTTGCTCTGTTAGGGGCTGGCCCAGGACGCCGAGCTGCGGGCAGGTGACAGTGCTTGCCCAGGTCATCGGGGGTTGGGGACTTGCCCACAGCCTGGGGCCGACACTCCCCCTGAAGGAAACCGGAAGACTCTGTGGTGTGCCCTGCGCTGCTTCTCCTGGTTTAGGTGTGTGGCTCCCCTGGGTGCTGCCCTTCTCCCGCCTCACTCCAGACCCCTCAGCACTGTTGGGCGCCTGCCTCTGCTTCTGGGGTCTCCCAGCAAGGGCGCTGAGCTCCAGGACACACTCCTGCCTGTGCCACCGTCCGTGAGCCCACCCTGACCTCCACCTTTGTGCTTGGTGGGGGCACTGATAGGTTTTAGCAAGGGGAGGCCCCACTGGGTGCTGGAGGGGAGAGGCCAGAGGCTCCCCTGGCACTGACAGGAGGGCGTTGGGCAGCTCACTTCCCTGGACACCTGCTGCCCGGCCCTGGGGTTTAACCCTTCATCCTGGGACCTTCACAGAGTGGGCAGGTGCTGGCCGCGTGGAGGTGGCTGAGATGTGGCCTTGGGCTGCCACGGCCCACGGGGGCCTGGGCTGGGTGGATGCTGTGGAGACAGTTTCCCTGGTGCTCCAGGAGTCAGGGAGCAAGGGCAGGCGGATTCCCAGGGGAGCAGCTTCTGGCACTGACTCTGAAGATGATTTGGAGCCCAGCATTTGGGCCAGGGCAAGGCCCTCACAGCCCTGATTGACTGCTGAGGCCTGGGAAGCTGTGTGCCTGCTTCGAGTCTGCAGTGCTGGGACTGAGGCTGGAGCCAGGGACTTGCTATGGGTGACGCTGGGAGGCCAGCTATGAAGGTATGTGTGCAGGTGCATGTGTGTGGGGTGAGGGCGAGGAGGGAAGGGCATTGAAGATTTTGCAGCATTTGCCCCCCTTTATTATTTCTTAAAACGACTTTATCTCACCTTCCTAAGAGTAGTACTCGTTCCTTGTAGAAAACTCAGACCACGCCTGTCAGCAGATGATGTCAGTGGCATCCGCTGTGGGCCATCCCTGGTGGCCACTCAGACTTTCCTGGAGCACTTTCTCCTTGCAGTCTTTTTTCTGTTACGGGTATTTTACCAAATTTCAGCCTCACCACACAGCTTGTTTCCACACTTGCTGTTTCCCCCTGAGGGAGGCAGGACTGTCCTCTGGGCAGGGGACAGAGGGAGGGGGCTCTGCAGGGAGCCCACAGTCTGGCTGGGGAGCCCCATGGGGGGGCTGCCGTGAGAAGTGGGGCGTCCTGGGCTAGGTGAGGGCAGAGTGGGGGGTGGGGTCAGGATGCTTCGTGACAAGGGCACATCGCCTCAGGGTCTGTCCCCTCTGCCCTCCATGCAGTTCAGCCCGAAGGAGGCTCCACGATGCCGTGGACCTGTCCTGGGCCCACAGAGCCCCAGGTGAGCGTCCCAGCTTTGCTCTCCCTGCTCTGTGGCCTGCTGCTGCTGTGTCCGGTGGTGCCTGGAAGGAGGAAGGGGCCGTTGGCTGTGGGTGGGACCCCGGGCCCTGTATCCACCTGCAGAGGGCAAGGCCCGGCCTCCCCATGGATATGCTGCAGGCTGTCCTTGTTCTTCCGTCTGTGTCTCCGTTTCTGTCCTGTGGAGTTGTTGGGAGATGGGAATGAGTTCAGCGCTTAGGACAGTGCCTGGTGACATGGTACGCCTGGACAAAGCTTGGCCTCGATGTCCACCCACCTCCACACTCTTATTATTATTGTAGTGACCTGGAACTCCCAGTGCAGATTTGGCAGTGGGGAGTGTGTGGGACCCACGTGTTCACCTGCCCTCTCCCTTGGCGTCAGTTCTCTCCTCTGCTGGGGACAGCAGCACGGGAAGGTGCTTCAGACCCTGGGGAGAGGGGCTCTGAATGCTTCCTTTCTCTCCGGGACCACAGAGCCCTGCTCGGGATAAGCGCCTGCTGAAGGCTGTAGATCTAGCCAGATTTGGGTGGGTGGCACTCGGGCATCCCCCGGCCCTGCCAGGCCTCCGTCAGCAGCCTGGAGCCCTGGAGGCTGAGGTAGCCTCTGGCTCCACCTGTAAAGCTGGAGCCCTGAGCTGGGGCCCCGTACCTGACTTGGGGGCTTGGGCGGAGCACTGGGGGCTACGTCTGTCTGGTGGGGTCTCTTCTCTCTGGTGTGGTCTGGCGCTCCCCGTCAGGCAGAGAAGGGCTTTCAAGGGTGTGGAAGTACCTGTGGCACGTTGAACCCTGAAAACTTAATGAGGAAATGAAGGTGTAAGGACGAGTGGGCCTCCCCGCCCCGTTCCCCATCGTGCCCCGGCGGGAGTGGTGTTGGCCGTGTTTATTTTAGAAGTTGTGAAACTACTCTCCCTTTTCCCAGACACGCACCTCTGGGCAAGCATAGCTCATCCCCCTGCTGGCTGGCGTGAGTGTGGCCCGAGTGCAGAGCCGCTGCTCGCTGGGAGGGCGAGGTTGGGGGCATTTGAGTCTGGTGGTTAGGAGGAGAGGCAACCCCGGGAGGCTTACTCAGAGGTGTGGTGCCCCCTCCGTGGTGGACGGTCTGTCCTTGCTGGCAGCAGCCCGCTGAGGCATGCCCACTATACAGATGAGGAGACTGATGCTCTTAAGGCTACATCTGCTGCGGAGGCGCTGAAGTGGGATAGGAGGACGTGCATGAGCTGCTCCGATCTGTGCTGATCTGCTGCGGGCTTGGTCTCTTGCTCTGAGGGTCCTCTGCAAAGGGATGCTGCTAGCCTAGTCCTCCCAAGGCTGGCATGAGAGCCGCATCCAGGGAGCTATCAGAGTGCCCTGTGAGCTTGGCGACCACAGAGCCTGGTGGTGGGAAGGGCGTCTGCCTGGGCCGGCCTGGGGTGGTGAAGGGTGGGCCACCCAGGGCCGCAGAGGAGCTCACACTCAGAGGTGGCAGTGGGACCAAGGGCAACACACCCGTACCCGCTGGAGCACCTGACACGCCCGTGCGCCTTGAAGGACCTCTGAGCAGTAGCTTACCGGCTCCCCGGGGCCCACCAGAAGCAGCTACTGGGGTTGTCTCCTTGTTACCACTGGGCAACCCCTAATCTGTCTTCTGGCTCTGTGGATTTGCGGGTTCTGAGCATTTCCTGTAAATGACCTCGGACAACACGTGTTGCTTTGGGACTGGCTTCTTACCCTGAGCGGTGGATTCAAGGCTCATGCCTGCTGTCACATCTGGGAGAATTTTACTCTCAGCATTGTAATAGATCTCCTTTTAGTCTTTTTGCTGCACAAGTGCACAAATTTCGAGCGTGTATAATTAACACACAGTAGGACACACAGCTCCCCAGTGTTCCGTGTGATGAGTTTTGACAGCTGCCTTTGCTCATGCCACGAAGGTGATCTTCCACCCCAAGAGAGTCCCTTGTGCCCTTCCCACACCTTTCTGAGTTCTGTCACCACATGTGAGTTTGGCTGTTCTAGAATTTCCTGTAAATGGCATCGCACAACATGACTTGTCTTTGGCCTGGCTGCTTTAGTGAACTGTGGGTGTGGCATGCGTGCCTTCTCCCTTGGGATGCTGAGCGGTGTTCCCGTGTGTGAACAGACCAGAGTTTGTCCCTTGTCCTGGGCTGTTGGGGTGATCAGCACAAGGCTGCTCTGACCATGGCGTACGGGGTCTTGGGGCTGCACATTTCCAGCATGTAAATGCTTGGGGCTGGCATGGCTGGATCGGGGACTGCCTCGTCTTTATCAGAAAGGACCACATCGTTCACCGCATGGATCCCCATGTCGGATGGCTGTGTGACGCACACACATGCAGCCCTTTCACTTCGGCATCTCTGAGCACTTACCCACATCACTGAAGACACATGTTTAGAACCTGCTTAGAGTTGCTGCATATTATATAAATGCATAGCGTAGTTTGTTTATTTATTTATTGCTGAGTCTTTGGGACATTTCTAGCTCCTTGATTTTTGTTTACAGTGCTTCCAGCTTCTGGTAGTTTCTGTCTGGATTCCTTGGAGCAGAGCTCTGGGGGTACAGTGAAGGGGGGGGTCCCTCTGCATCATCATTTTGCAGCGGACTGTGCTGCTTCACACCCCCACAAGCTGTATCTGAGGCTGGAGCCCCTGCCGTGCCCCCAGTTATGCACCAGCACTAACCCAATGGCAGGTGCTGGCGTCCTCTGGCTGGGATCAGCCTTCCTGTGATTCTTGGGTTATTTCTCATGCTGCTAGGGCGCTCGCCTGCCTTCCTGCACCCTGCCCTGACTCAGTTCATGTTATGTCTGAATGTTTTAAAAATGAATGTGTAGGAGGGCCTTATTTATTAAGGGTAGCAGCCTTTGTCATATTTGTTGCAAATATGTTTTCACTTTATCTTTTGCCTTTTAATTTTGCCTATGTTGCATTTTAACTTATAGAAGCTTTTTTTTTTTTTTAGTATGCTGCCAAGTCTCTGTTCGTGTGTGTGTGTGGATAACGTTGCTTTTGTATTTGGTAGATGTTTCCTTTGGGGTTGTCTTAATCTTTTGCTTTTGATTTATTTCTAAGTGATGCAGCCCTTTAGTCTGTCTGGGATAGATCTTGGGTGATTTATGAGATGAAGAGCTGGAGTATGTTTTGTCCCAGGTCACCCACTGGTTTGTGGGACACTGGATGAGGAGTGTCTGTGGAGGACGTGAGGGGACGTGCTCTTGGAGGGATGCACTCTGAGGATGCTGCCACGTCCCCCATTGACGGGGAGGTGGCAGGGTGGGCACAGCAGAGAGACTAGGACAGGAGGGCAGGCCTGAGGTGTGGGGCTCTGCCAGTAGCTGTCCTCTGCTTCCCGTGTGACCTCAGGAGTGCTTCCGTCTCTTCCTGAGCCCAGCGTCCTGTGTGGCTCTCCCTGAGCCCAGCGTCCTGTGTGGCTCTCCCTGATCTGCCCAGGTTCTGCTGATCCGCCTGCAGCTGTTGGCCCCGGGGAAGGGCGAGGAAGGGCTGGCCTGTCTGCAGAGTGTCCACTGGTGGCTCAGCACATGCTTCCCTTGCACTCTGGGCCCCAAGTCTGCCACTTGGGTTACAGCCCCCGTGCCCGGGCCCTGGGAGTCCTAGGTCTGGGTGGGCCCTCCAGCTAGCCTAGTCTCTCTGCCCGACACCTTCTCCAGGCCGTGGAGCCTGTCAGTCCATTCGGGCTGGTGTAACAAATGCCATGAACTGGCTGGTGACAGACACTCATTTCTCATGACTCTGAAGGCTGCAAGTCTGAGATCAGAGTGCCAGCGGGGGTGGTTCTGGGGGCCCTCTTCTGGGTTGCAGGCTGCTGACTTCTCACTGTGCCCACACATGGTGGAGAGTTGGTTGGAGCGCTCTCAGGTCCATTTGACAACGGCACTCATCCCACTAATGAGGGCTCTGCCTCATGACCTGTTCACCACCCAAATGCCTCACCTGCTAATGCCGTCGCCTTAGAGGCAGGATTTCAAAGTGGGAACTTGCAGAGGACGTGAACATTCAGACCACAGCAGGGTTCACTGGGCTCCAGGGTCGCCCTTGCGGTTCTCAAGTTCCCCTCAGGGGAAAACAGGGCACCAAGACACATGTGGAGTCTCCCTAAGTGAGACACACCCTTGTCACCTTCTCACCCCCTCAGTAGCCCTGCAGGGTGCAAATTGCTCCTGCACTTTGGATTATGTGGATATACTCAGAGAGATGGAGCGACTCAGAGGTTGCACGCAGGTCAGGGAGGAGTGGACGGTGCAGTCCGCAGTCTCTGCCACCTCTGCTGGGACCATGTTTTCCAGGTGTGTATAGCGGCTGGTCTAATCTGTGAAGCCTCCAGCACAGGGACCTGTTGTAGCCATGGACCTGGAGGGGCAGCCAGAGCTGGGAGGCCCTGCCCCCTGCTTTTGCCCACACTCTTCCTCTCTCCTTGCAACCTGCAGGTGTCCACACATCTCTATCAGCTGGAACCCCAGCCTGGGCCTGCACTGGAAGCCGGAGCCTCATGGGAGCCAGCCAGGCCTGGGAGCAAGCAGGCTCTTACTGCTAGGAAGCCACATCTTCTAGGCCTCAGTTGCCATGACTGGGGGTCTCTGTGCAGCAAGGTTGGCCCAGCAGCTGAGTGCTGGTGGCATCACAGGCAGGATTTTCGTTTTCATTGAACCACTTGCTTTGCTAATTGAAGGGTCAGACCTTTGAGAGAGCATGCAGTGTGCACTGTGGTGAGCTGGATGGCGGACTTCACCAGGAGGTGCACCGAAGGCTGCCCAGTGGGCTGAGCATTCAGGCAGCTGCTGCCAGGCCTGCCTGGCGGGTCCCCTTGGAGCCGAGGAAGCTGGCACCTAGCCCCAGGGCCTGTCCTGCCAGGGCCTGCCCCATCCTCTGCCAGCCCAGTTTCCTTTCCCTGCAGAGACTTAGGGACACACCCGCACTGTTCTGACCACCATGTGTGGCACTCCTCACCTGCCACCTGCCCTCCCCCAGGGCACCGCTGCACTGCTGCTGTCTGTCCAGCACAGGCCAGGCCCTGGGTGTGCACCCCTGTTCTCAAGGGGCCACATGCAGATGTCCGCCGTGGGTGCCGGGAGCAGCTGGGAGACTGCCCCATTGTCATGGGTACCCAGAAGCAGATGTGTGGCTTTGTCCCTTGCTATACCCCAGTGCTCAGGACAGGACCGGCACGTGGCAGGCTCGGAGCACACTGTGACCAGTGGGGCCACCCCTGTGGGAGGTCCACTTCTGTTTGGGTACTATGGTCGAGTACTGTGGTTGAGGTGTGGTGACCCTAAATTTGGGTATTGTCTTTCCAGTAAGCCTGTCTCCTCTCTGGAGAAAGGGGACAGGAACTAATGGTGCTTGGGCACCTGCCTGGTGCCGGGTCCCTGGCAGGTTCTGTCAAATGTGGATTGGTTTGGTAGCAGCCGTCGGATGTGTGTGGGGTCTTCCCAGGGCAGCTCCGAGGCTGGCGCCTGTTCCCCAGGCCAAGCTGAGTCCCTCCTTCCTCCGCCCCAGCCCCTCCCTGCCCCCACTAGTTTCCAGAGCCTTCTCAGAGCCTCTCTCCCCTTTTCAGATGGTCTTTGTTTGAGAAAACTCTCCAGGGGCCATAATTTATGCATTTCCCACTCCTTTTTTTTTTTATTTTGAGACGGAGTCCCGCTCTGTTGCCCAGGTTAGAATGCAGTGGCGCGATCTCCGCTGGCTGCAAGCTCCACTTCCCGGGTTCACGCCATTCTCCTGCCTCAGCCTCCCGAGTAGCTGGGACTACAGGCACCCGCCACCACACCCGGCTAATTTTTTGTATTTTTTAGTAGAGACGGGGTTTCACTGAGTTAGCCAGGATGGTCTCGATCTCCTGACCTCGTGATCCGCCCGCCTCGGCCTCCCAAGGTGCTGGGATTACAGGCTTGAGCCACCACGCCCGGCTGCATTTCCCACTTCTAAAGTGATTTGCCTGGAAGCCAAGTCCCCAGTGAGTGAACTTTAGTCTTTTTTTTTTTTTTTTCTTTTTCTTTTGTTTTTTGGGACTGGGTCTCCCTCTGTCCCATGCTGGAATGCAACGGCACGATCTCAGCTCACTGCAACCTCTGCCTCTCCGGGTTCTAGTGATTCTCCTGCCTTAGCCTCCCCGGTAGCTGGGATTACAGGTGTGGGCCACCACGCCTGGTTAACTTTTGTATTTTTAGTAGAGATGGGGTTTCACCATGTTGCCCAGGCTGGTCTCAAACTCCTGGCCTCAAGTGATCTGGCTGCTTCGGGCTCCCAAAGTGCTGAGATTACAGGCATGAGCCACGTCGCCTGGCCTGAACTTTAGTCTTTTAATTTTTTTCCTCACTGAGGCCTCCTGGAGACTTCCCCTTTGCTCCACACACACAGTGTATTACCTGATGCCTGCAGTATTTCTTCTTGTCGATGTTTTAATCCCCTGGGGGTGTCGCTGGCTGTGCTCTGAGCCCTTCCTCCCGAGCTGTCCCTCTCCCTGCTTCCCTCCTCGCCTGCCTGCCTCCCTCTCCTGTGTGTGCCTGCTTGCCTCTGCCTGGAGTGGGTAAGGCCATCTTCTTTGATCCCGTAGGTCTGGTTCTCGCCCCGATGGGCAGCAGCTCCGGCCGTCCCTCTCCTCGCTTCCCCCCTTGCCTGCCTACTTCCCTCTCCTGTGTGTGCCCGCTTGCCTCTGCCTGGAGTGGGTAAGGCCGTCTTCTTGGATCCCGGAGGTCTGGGTCTCGCCCCGATGGGCAGCAGGCGGGTCTCTGGTGGTTTTCTGTGCTCGGCCCCTCCTCGCCTGACTCACTTTCTCTCTCCTGTGGCAGGTCCCCGTGTCAGAGGTAGAAGGAGGGGTGGGGGCCTGGGCGTCACAGAGAGCAGGGGCCAGCATCCGTCAGCTGTGGGATGGTGGTGTGGTCTCAGGGTCCCGTGGAGCTTGTAGGCCTGCTGGGTTTTCTTCCTGGAGGACGACAGTGAACTCCTCTTGATGTTGTCTTTGATGCCTGTGTCCTGGTTTCTTGGGCCAGGTGGGGTATTGGTGGGAGTCTGGATCGGCCCTGCCATCCAGCTGCCGGCCTCCCCAGTGGGAGTTTTCCCAGCCTCCTCTCTCACAGCCGCCAGTCAATGTGAGGCCCAGCTGGACCTTTGAGACCACCCAACTGCCCTTTGAAGGTGGCAGCACGGCTGGGCCTGAACCCACTCCCATGGCCGTAGCCCAGGTTGCACCCTGCAGCGCCTTCAGAGACCAGATGGTTTTCTTCCTAAGGGAGTTGCGCCCAGCTCCAGGCGGGGCTCACGTGCCTGCTGCCTGGTCCTGCGAGGCACGTCTTCCTCTTTTTCTTCCGTGACACCCAGAGACAGAGGCTGAGGGAGACACAGACACAGTCCAAGAGAGAGGCACCCACTCAGGGGCCTCCGCAGACAGGTGACGGGGGAGGCCTAGGACAGGCTGAGGGGTGGGATGGAGGGGCCGAGGGAGGGAGCGGAGCAAGAAAAAGCATCCAGAAGTCGGGGCAGGGCCTTGGCCAAGACGCCGCAGAGGAGGCCCGGGGGAGTCTGCTGGGAGGGGCACAGCAGGGAAGGAAACGGCACTGGTGGGGTGGTCTTCTCAGGAGGGGGCCGTGGGCATGTTCTGGGCCCTTCTACGTATGTGAGCTCAGCTCATCCTCCAGCATTGCTGTTAAGGCCATTTCACAGAAGAGGGGCACACAGGCTAGGGAACGTGCCAGGGGCCACCCAGGCAGGAGCCCCTTTGCCCCCTGCTGCTCACGTGAGGGGTGAGGGAAGCCAGCACACTCTTTCCACCCCGCAGCCTCTGTCTGTCCCTGGGGCCCAGTTTCTCTTCCCATCCATCCAAAGCCAGTGGGCCCACCCTTAAAGAGGGCCATCCTGTGTCTGCTGTAAGGCTGAATTCATGGTTATCCTCCGTGTCCCAGCCTGTCCAGCGCTTCCCTTTCCTTCTCCCTCCCACTCATCCTTCATTGGTTTTCTCTCATTCTTTCAGCAAGCGGCTGTGGGGCTCTTCCCGCTCTGCTGCCAGATGCCAGGTCCCAGCAGCCCAGGCTGCAGTGAACATGCCCAGGGCCCTTCCTGCGTCTGTCGGGCTGGGGACCTGCAGAGTCAGGCTCCCATGGCGGGTCTTTCAGTCGAGCCTCTCCCCTGAGATCAGATCCTGTGTTCAGTTGCCCATACTGTGTTTCCAGTGAGTGGCTTCTCAAGGTCAGTGTCTGCCAAGCGGAATTCAGAATCCACCACCTGCTCTCACGGCCTTCGTCTCCTTGGTTGATGGCAGCCCTGTTCTTCCATTTGCTTAAACCAGGGTCATCATGCATTTCCTGGAAAGGAGCAGACTGTAAATGTGTTGGTGTTCTCCGGCTTCAGAGTGTCCGTTGCAGCTATCCGGCTCTGCCCCATGGTACAAAAGCAGCCCATAGACAACCCATGGATGAATGGGCGTGGCTGTGTGCCAGCAAAGCTTTATTGCAGATGAGGCAGAGCGCCTGTGGGTGGTTGTTTGCCAACCCTCAGCTTAGGCTAAAAATGTTGTGTTCATACTCATTTTTTTAGAGTTGGCGTTCAGCTCATGTGTGGTAAGAGACACCTATCTTAAGTATGCAGCCTGACGAATTGTTGCAGGTGTGTCCATCCCTGGAACCACAACCTCGATCCAGAAACAGAGTGTTTCCAACACCCGCAAGTCACCTTTGTGCTCCTTTCCAGCCCGGTCCCTCCTCGCAAGGGTGGCTGTGATCCTAGTTGCTGTCATGGTTAATGAGTGTTGTCTGGTTGTTTTTGTGATGTCAGCCTTATTGAAGTGTAATTTATATACAATAAAATTTACTCTCTTAAGTGTGCAGTGAATTTTTATGAATGTATACAGTCGTACAGCACCACCACCATTAAGATACCGGACGTTTTCACCACCCAGGATGTCTTCCCCTGCCCCTGCAGTCCATCCCTATGCCCACTCCTTGCCCCTGGCAGCCACTCACCTGCCTTTGCTTCCTGCAGGGTTTTTTTTTCCCCCATTCGTGGAAGAGTTTATGTATTTAGTATTACTTCTTTAAATGTTTGGTAGAATTTGCTCTGAAGCCTCTAGGCCTGGAGTGTTTGTTAATGGAAGGTTTTTAACTCCCAGTTCAATGTGTATTTAATAGATACAAGGCTGTTCAGGGTTGTGTCCTTCAAGGAATTTGTTGATTTCATCTAGATTGTTGAATTTATGGGCAAAAAGTTGTTAGTAATATTCCCTCATTAGTCTTTGAATGTCTGTAGGATCTGTAATGATGTCCTCCTGTGCCTGTGAGAAACAGCTTTGCCAACAGAAGTGTTGTGCTTTTATACAGCTCCTTTTGCTTTAGTCTGACATTTCCAGTCAGAATGCTGTTTTCCAAAGGTACTTAGGTCAGCAGCTTTTTTTCTCTACTTCATTTTTGAAGACATTTTCATTGGGTATAGAATTCTGGCTGGCAGATTTGTTGTTGTTGTTGTTGTTGTTGTTGTTTTTCCCCTCAGCGCTTTAAAGATGTTACTCCATTGTCTTCCGGCTTGCATGGTTTCTGAGGGAAAGTCGGCTGTAATTCTTCATTTCTTTGCATGCGGTTTGTATTCTTTCTTTGCCAGCTTCAAGATTTTTTAATCTTTGTTTTTCATCAGGTTCAGTATGATATCTCTACGTGTTTTTCACCTTTTTTATTTAGTATTTATTTTGCATAGTGTTCTCTGAGCTTTTTGTGGTGGTGGTTGTTTTTGAGACAGGATCTCACTCTTTCCCCCAGGCTGGAGTGCGGTGGTGCTTGGCTCACTGTAATCTTAAACTCCTGGGCACAAATGATCCTCCCGCCTCAGCCTGCTGAGTAGCTGGGCACATATCATTGTGCCCAACAAATGTTTAAATTTATTTTTTATTTTTTTGTAGAGATGGAGTCTCACTTTGTTGGCCAGGCTGGTCTTGAACTTCTGGCCTCAAGTGGTCTTCCTGTCTTGGCCTTCCAAAGTGCTGTGATTACAGGCATGAGCCACCATGCCTGGCCTTTTGGGTCTGTGGGATGATACTGTCTCAGCTTGTTTAGGCTGCTATAGCGGAATACCTTAGACAACAGAAATGTGTTTCTCACAGTTCTCAAGGCTGCAAGTCCAGGATCAAGGTGCCAGCAGATTTGGGTCCTGTGATGGCCTATGTCCCAGTTCCTAGATGGGGCCTTCTATCTGTGTCCTCGTGTGGTGGAAGGGTGAGGGGTCTTTCTGGGGTCTTATTTATAAGAGCACTGATCCAATTCATGAGTGCTCCACCTCTATGATCTTGTCACCTCCTAAAGGCTCCTCCTCCTAACACCTTCAGGTTGGGAGTTAGATTCCAACCTTGGAAGACACATTCAGTCTAGAGCGAATGCCTTTCATTCTTTCTGGAAAGTTCTCTGCCACTGCTCTCTCTCTCTTCACCTTCTGGGATTCCAGTTAAACATTTGCTAGGACGTTTGATAATGGCTGGTAGGTGCTTGTCTTTTGTTTTCCTTTTTCACTTTTTTCTCTATGTTTTGGTTTGGGTAATTTCAGGTTGACTGACTTTTCCCTCCTGGCTGTGTTGAGTCTATGGCAGAGCTGCAGAAGCCTTCTTCATTTCTGTCTGGTGTTTCTAATTGTTGGCATTTCCCTGTGACCCTCTGTTAGTTTCCATTTCCCTGCTGAACTTCCCCACTGCTCATGCATTTTGTCCATCTTTTCTACTGGGGCCTTTCACATAGAAGCCATAGTTATTTAAAATTCCCTGATGGTTCTGAGGTCTCCTCAGTCCAGCTCTGCTAATTGTGTTGTTACTTGACAGTGGTTTGCTTTTTCTAATGTTTTTGTGCGTCTTGTACTTTTTGATTGATTTGATTGATTTTGACTTCAGATATAGGACTTCAGACTGAGATAAGTAATATTTATGCTCAGAAATGGGCATTCCCCTTATACTAGGCCATTTATGTGGGGTTGAGTCCAGCTGGTCAGGGGTTGGCCTGGGTTCGGGTTTTGCTGCAGCTGTTTTTACCCTCAGTATATGACCCGGTTACAGACTCCCCTGGAGTTACTTGGTGTTTGGGGTGGGTGGGTGTTCCTGCCCTACTCTCCACAGCGTTGGGCTTCCTCCCGTGCTCACGCTGCAGATACAGAGGTGGTCTCTCCCCACATTGTTTCCCCTCCTGCAGCAGGAGGTTCATTTGCTGGCTGTTGGGAGCCTGGCAGCTGGGTGACGGTTGTCTCCTTGTAGCCTCAGTCTCAGGCAGGCCTGGTCTCAGGAGCGGGGGTTTCACGGAGACCCTTCCCTCTCCCTGCGGCAGTTAAACTCTGCTTGAATCCTTTGCTGGTCTTTAGAGGAGAGTGTTTTCTGCCTCTCCTGCAGTCCTGTGGTGGGCCCAGGAAGGCGCCCTGCCCCTTTTCCGGAGACATGAAGTGCTTTTTGACCCTTTCTTAGCCACTGTGGGTGTTCACGGATGCCGTGGGGCCACAGGGCTCAGCCATTGCTGCCCTTAACCCATAGGCTTGGGCTTTTATTCTTCAGGGGAGAGGGGCTTCCTGTCTTTCAGCTGCAGGGCCGCCGGTCTGCTGGCACCTGCGCCCCAGGGGTCCTGCCTTGTCCTGTGCTAGGCTTTCTCTTGAGCCCATGGAGAAGAGCTTGTGAGTGCATGTGGCCGCCCAGGTGGCTTCACTCTTTTTGCCTACCTGGGTGGCCCCTGGGGTCTCCCGTCCTTTCTCTGCTGCAGAAGCCAGTGCTCCCACCTTCTCTCCTGGGACTCTCTTTCTTTCGGTTTCAGGCTACTCCATGGCCCTGATGCTTCAGCCGTCTGATGAGTCCAGGCCTTTTCATATTGTTAGGTTCGGGCAGCACTCTTTCCAGCTTCCTAGTCATAGGCAGAAGGGGAACTCTCCGAACCAGTATACATTGCATTTCTCTAGTTGTGAGTCAGCTTGAACAATCTTTTCATATGTTTAAGCACCAGTTTTATATCCTCTGTGTGTAAATTTCCTGTTTGTGTCTTTTGCCCTTTTTTTTTTTTTTGGTTTCCTTGAAGTTTTTATGAGCTCTTTATATGTTAAGGATAATATTTGTCCTTTGTCTCTGGCATATGTTGCAAATATTTTGTCTTTGCTTGTCTTCTGTTGTCTTTCTGCGTTGCTTAGGGTGTTTTTTTTTTGTTTGTTTTTTTGTTTTTTTGTTTTTTTTTAAACCATGCAGAAGTTTTTTTGTTTGCTTGCTTTTATAAAAGCTGTGACTTGCGTCAGTCTTTCCTTTTATAGTATTTTGATTTTGAGTCCTACTTGGGAAACTTTTCCCTACATAGAGGTTAAAGGAGAATTCATTCTTCTGCCCATGCTTTCATTGTTTTGTCTTTTCTGCATTGATAGCCGTGATCCATTTGGAGTGTGTTCTTTTTATTATGTGAGGTATGAACCAATTTTTTTTTCTAATGTCTAAGCAGATGTCTCAGCACCATTTACGAAAAAGTCCTTCTTTGATTTGTGATGCCGCATTTATCATATACTAAATTTCCATATGTACGTGGGTCTATTTTTAGACTTTCTTCCTTATTCCATTGGTCTATTTATATTTTCATGCACAGTTTTAATTATAGAGGCTTTCTAGCATTTTAATAATAGCGATGTAATTCACATATCCTAAAGTTCACCCTTTTGAAGCGTATAATTCAGTGAATTTTAGTCTATTTACAGTGTTGTACATTCATTACTATCAAATGCCGGAATATCTCCATCACCCTGAAAAGAAAGCCCACATATATGAGCAGTCACTCCCTAGTCCCCCTCCCCGACCCCGGCATCCGTCCGTCTGCTTTCGGTTTCTGTGGATTTGCATCTTGCGGCCTCTCGTGACAGTGGAATCACACATGTGTGGTCTTTGGTGTCTGGCTCCTTCCGCCTCGCACGGTGCTTTCAGGATCCGTTCCTGTTGTAACGTGTGTCAGGACTTCACTCTCTAGGACTCTGAAAGTCCGCAAGTGTGAGCCCTTTTTGTTTAGTGTTTTCCCAGTTATTCTTGTGTCTTTGTTTTCCTAGATGAACTGCCTGTGATGAACTGCCTGTCAACCCATCCAGCTCCATAAAAACGCATGTTGGTATTTTTATTGCGATAGGAAAACTGACGTCTTTGTGATGCAGTCATCCTATTGAAGAACAAGGGAGAGCTTTCTATTTGATCAGTTCTAGTTTTCTGAACTTTAAAATACTTTAAAGTCCCCTTGAAGAGATTTTTCCCATTTCATGTTAAATTTATTCCTAGGTATACTGTGTTCTTTGTTGCTGTTGTAAATGGGTTTTTTCCTACCATGACCGTCTCAGACTGGTTTCTGTGTATGTGAAGGCTGTGAATTTGTGTATGTTAATTTTATATCCTGATACTTTACCAAAGTCTTTCATTGTTCAGATTTTAACATTGTTTTGCTAGGGTTTTCCAAGTATACTGTCATATCATTTACAAGCAGAGAGAATCGTGTTTCATTTCTTTCTTTGTTTTTAATGTCTTGTTGATCTCTTGTTTTACCTGCATTGGCTGACACCACCAGAACAGTGTGGAATAGGACTGGAGATAGCCGGCACCTTTGTTTCCTTCTTGATATTCGGGAATTGTTCCTAGTGTTTTTTATTAAGTAAGGTGCTCATTTAGGATGAAAGATTCTTTATCATTATAAGACAGCTTCTGTGTTTTCATCAGGAATGAGCATTGAACTCTGTTGATCCTGTTTTTAACATCTGTGGAGAAACTCACCAGCTTTTCCCCATAGGTTCCTTAGGTTAATATGGTGTAGTGCACTGATGAGTGTCCTCTTGTTGAACTAGCCTTGCATTCCTGGGAAAAACAAGCAGAGGGGTTTTGGGTTTATTTATTAGTGTTTTATTTAGTATTTTTGCATAAATATTTATAAGATGTTCATTTGTAATTTTTTCTTTTTCTTGTTTTTAGGTTAGGTTTATTAGGTTTTGGTGACATGGTCATACATGCTTCATAAAAGCAATCAGATTGGGAGGCTGAGGCAGGTAGATCACGAGGTCAGGAGATCGAGGCCATCCTGGCTAACACGGTGAAACCCCGTCTCTACTAAAAATACAAAAAATTAGCCGGACGTGGTGGTGGGCACCTGTAGTACCAGCTACTCGGGAGGTTGAGGCAGGAGAGTGGCGTGAACCCGGGAGATGGAGCTTGTGGTGAGCCGAGATCACGCCACTGCACTCCATCCTGGGTAACAGAGCGAGACTCCATCTTAAAAAAAAAAGAAAAAAAGCAATCAGAAAGTTTCCCTTCATTTTCAGTGCCCTGGGACAATTTATGGCACATTGGAAACGTTTGGCCAAATTCCTCTGCAAAACCGTCAGCTGCTGTAGCTGCACAGTCTTGAGTGTTCCTGTCCATGAACATGGTAGGTACCTTCACTCATCTCCATGTTCTTCACTTTCTTTTAGTAATGTTTTGCACTTTTCAGTGCTTGCACCTTTTACAGTTATTCCTATGATTAAAAAATAATTTCCAGTGAGTTTTAATTTTAGGTTTAATTTAGAACTTTTGGACGTAATTTTAAAGAAAAGTTACCAGATTAACAGGAAAACTTGTTGTGTATATTTTGCCCAAATTTCCCAAATGTTAACATGTCTCTCATTTGGTTTATTCTTTCTTCCCCTCTCTCTGTCTTTCTGTCTTTCTCTCTGTCTTTCTTTCTTTGTGTGTGTATATATATGTATGATTTTTCTCAGAACTACTTGTTAGTGAGTTGCAGACGTGATGCTCCTTGATCCCCAAATAGACAGTGTATATAGCTACAGCACAGTGATCCAGATCAGGACATTGACATGGATACAGTAGGCTTCTCCATTCTAAAGGTCGTGTTTGTATTCACAGGAAAAACCTTTTGAATTGTGTTCTTTTTAGCAAAACGTCCTTTCTAGTACCGTGAAATCCCAGATCCTGTGTTGGTTTTAGTGATTGTCTCTTTAGCCTCCTTTTATTTCAAACAACACCTCAGTCTGCCTGTCTTTGAGGACATTGACATTTTGAAGATGGCTGGTGAGTTCTTCTCAGTCTGAGTGTCTCTGCCGTTTCTCACAGTCACACACTTTGGGCAGGAAGATCACGGAAGTGATGTTCTTCTGTGCATCGTGTAAGAGGGATACGTGGTGCTGGCTTGTCCCATGGCTGATGATGCTGACTTAGATCATTTGATTAAGGTGATGTCTACCAGCCTTCTCTTATGTAAAATTATTTTCTTACATTTTTAATTAATAAGTATCTCAGGGAAGATCCTTTGCGATGATGTAAATATGCCATTATTCATCAAACCTTCACATACTAGCTTTAACATCCGTTGGACATTTTACCAGAGTGAATGATTATCCTGATGGTTTCTGGTTCCATCATTCCTTCCACAGTTATTAGCTGGCTTTCTACTCTAAAGAAAAGCTCTTCTTGTTTTTTTCCTACTTATTCATCTGTAACTGTGTGGACTGATGGATTTTTATTTTATTCAATGAGTTATACAGTTCTTATTTATTTTAATGCTCAGATTGTCCACATTTGGCCAGGGACAGCCTTTTCAAGCTGGTTCTTATGTCCTTTTGAGATGCCCCTCCCTTTATTTGAGCTTTTCCTTACTCTTTTGCATAACAGCATGCTCCGTGCTCCAGACTTATACTTTCCTGGCTGTAGCCCTGGAGTCAGCCATTTCTCTAAGACATCTTAATATCTCTTGCTTGCTGTCGGTGAAGAGTGGTATTTAGGAAGCAAGAGCTCTGTGCTGGGTGTGTCCATTGCTATGGGGGTGTGTAGTGTCTCAGCCCTCTCAGTGGACAAAGCTAGGGAGTAGCTGTCTGTCATGTACACACTCAGCTATGTAAATGAGTGTGCCTGTGTGATTATATATACCCACACACATCTATATCTGTATTTCTCTGTGCATCTTAAAAACTATGAATTCACGCTGACTCCTCCAAGTTCTAATCGAGCACCACTGCTTGGCGAGTGAGCGCGGGAGTGCTCAGTGTGGGGGGTAGGATGATGAGGACACGCTCCTCTTCCTCCGTAGCTCGTGGTCCAGGGGGGAGACTGCCGTGAGGGCAGACATCAGGCCCTAGTGCTGGTACAGGGAGAACACCTGGGAACCCTGAGTGTGGAAGGTGGGGCAGTAGAAAGCATTGCGGCCATGGGATGCCAGGCACCTTATTCTAGATCTGCTTTGTCCCTGTGACCTTGATAAGTGATTTTCCCTCCCCAGGTTTTGTTTTCTCATTTTAAAAATTGAGGTTTCACTTAGAGGATTCCTGGTACAGGTGACTCTTCTTCCTCACCTGGAACCATGCTGTCTGTCATCACTCATCGTCCCCTTTGATCCCCAGACAGGTCCTACACATCTCCACGAGACTGTGGTCTCACGAGCAGGTGTGGCCAGATGCAGGGCACCATCTGTTGGGCATCCCGGTCTCATGCGAGGGCATGCGTGGTCTTCACCCTGATGTCTCTGGGTCGGTTGGCTTGCAGAGCACCCTGAGGGCACATTCATGGGTGGGTGCCATTTTGGTGGATTCTGTGCATAGTGGGCAGTAGAGGGGAGGGTGGTCCAGGGGACATCAGTCACAGCTTGAAGGCTCCTGTGGGGACCAGTTCGTGGTGTCTGGCCCATAGGGTGAGTGGCAGGCTGGGCGGCTCAGGATTCCCTGGGAACGCCTTCTTCAGATTGTGTTTTCATGTTCCTACAGGGACCAGTGGACCAAGAGGCCACATTGAAGGGGCTCTGTAGGGGCTGGTGAGAAGCTCAGGGTGGCCTAGGGAAAGGGTACAGTGGAGCCAGGCTCATGGGGCTGGGGAGGGGCACGAGGCCCCTGTGCACCCTGAATTGGAGCTTTAACCCACATCTCTTCTCCCTCTCCTCTCTGGTTCCTGCCGAAAAGACCACGTCTCCCCAGGCCACCTCCACCGGTGATGGAACCGTATGACATTTTCTTACAGAGGGCAGGGCCAGCAGCCTCCACACTGAGCTGGAGGAACCAGGAAACAGGATCCAGAGGCTCCCCGCTTCCTCACCATGCCCTGCTGTTTCCTCTGGGCCATGTGGTCTTGGGATGGCTCTCCCTGTAGGGCCATCCCTGGCAGATACCAGTGCACAGGGAGCCACAGCCCTCACACAGCCACGTGGGGAGATGACAGAAGGTCCTCTTCCTTGCTGGTGGCTTGGAGACTGGTCTGTTTGAGCATAGCATGGTGGCTGTGGGCTTCTGGGGGACCAGGACCCCTTCTAGGTGTCTATGCATTAGGGTGGGGCCAGGGACCCGAGTGTCCAGAGACTTGAAAGTTGGGCTTTGAGTTCCTGCCTGGGACCTGAGAGTGTCTCACATGTTTCATCTCACTGGTCTTCATGCCCACCCTCTGAGATCTCCCTTCTTGGTCCCATTTTACAGATGAGGAAACAGATTCAAGGGCTGGGACTTGCTGGGGCACAGCAGGCTAGAGAGAACCAGCTAGAGGCTGAGCTGGGACGTTTCTAGGTCTTCTGCTCCTGGACTGGGACTGTGCTGTGGTGTGAGTGTCCCCTCCACAGCTCACTGAAATCCGGTCACCATTGTGACGGTATGAAGAGTGGGATCCCTGAGAGGTGACTGGGTCGTGGTCACTGCCGTATCTGGGGGTGGGCTCCTGATGAGAGGAAGCGCCGGCCCCCGCTTGCTCTCGGCCTCCCGTGCTTGTGTGCTCTTCCACTGGAGGCCCCTGCGTCTTGGACTTCCCAGCCCTCAGAACCGCGAGCTGAGGCCATCTCTTTTCTTTACAGACTCCCCTGTGTGTGACATTCTGTTACAGCAGCAGAAAGTGGGCTCAGACGGTGTTCTCTGCCTTACACTGAATGCTTTTAGGGATTATACAGAGAAGTCTAAAGAGGCCGAGAATATCCAGGGCAGGGAGGTGACCTACTGCTGTCAACATGGGTCTGTTGAGGCCAAGCAAGGGAGTCAGCTCATTCATGGTGGGAGGACAGCTCCAGCAGCAACCCCTGAGGCCACAGCTCTGCTGGGGTCCTGGGCCTGTCTCTTCCCGCCTGAGAGTGGGATGCCAGATAAGGCGCTCTCTTTCCCTGGGACTGCCCCTTCCTGTGCCGCTGTCTGATTGCTGCCTGTGGAGAGGCTGTGTTACAGGTGTGGTGAAAGCTGCGTGCCGGGCAGAGGAGCTGCAGCATGGCCACCTGTGGAGGTTCCCAGTGGGCAGCTGCCCTGCACAGCAAGCTCTCCTGCTGCAGGCGATCAGGGCGCCTCATCCATCATTCAGTTTCTCCTCTTGAACTTTGCAGTTTCATTTTGCCCAGGAAAATGGTTTCCCCCAAAGGGCAGGCTTCGGGGAGCGGAGGTTTGCGCTGTGGTCTCTCCCTGTGGTGGGGCGGGGCCGAGGGCTCCGGCGGTCTGCAGCGGGCGCTCGCCGTTGTGGTCTCTCCCTGTGGTGGGGCGCAGCCGAGGGCTCCGGTGGTCTGCAGCGGGTGCTGGCCGCGGTCTGGCCATTGATCTAGGCGTCTGCTCCCTATGAACTGGCAGCTCCCTCTATCTTTTCCAGCCTTGTCTGTGGAGCTCGCCTGAGGCTCACTGAGGGAGTGGGAGGGCAGCATGCCCGCCACTGGCCAAGGGCAAACCCGAGCCTGAGCTCCCTGGTAGCGAGTTCAGCTCCACCCCCGTCACCATGTTGTTTCCCAGAGGACAGGGGAGGCTGGGGGCTGCAGAAAGCCCGTGCGTGAGCAGCCCAGCTGGGGCCAGAGCCTGCCCCAGGATTCACTCCGCCACACTGGGTCCGCAGGTGGGCACCGTGGAGGCCACAGGTCGCCCTTGCCCTGGCCCCTTGTCCAGGTGTGGGCCCTGGGCTGCTTTCGGTGCCCTCACTCCTGGGAGGCAGCGCCACTTCCTGCCGTTGCCTCTGCTGCTGCATGTCCCAGCTGGTGGCTCAGCCCTGGGCTCGCCGAGGAGCCCGTCCCTGCATTCATGTCCTCCAGCCCGAGTTGTCAGGGGCCTCTGGTGCCCTCACTGACCAGGCACATCTAGTCAGCTGCCCTCATCGTTTCCTCCCCCATGGGACAAGCATGATGCCGCTTTCCTGTCTGTCCCTGTTTGGAGCACAGAGTCTTCGAGAGCAGGCCAGGTCTGTCTGGAGCTGCTGTGTCCCCGCCATGGTGCCCGGGTCAGAGGTTCAGAGAACGCATGCCCGAAGGTGAGGGAGGGACTGCTGTCCATTTGACAGATGAGAAAACCAAGGGCAGGAGAGCTGATGCGACCTCTGTGGGGCCTGGCCCTGCGAGCGACCTGTTCTCAAGCCAGGCGGAAGGGCTGGGGCTGTTCTGGAAGCCCTGGCCTGGAGAACACTGTTCCCACCGGCTGGGGGAAGGGCAGCCCAGTCTGGATATCCTCTGCCTGTGTGGGGCCCGGCCCCCTGCCTCAGAGGCCCTGTTGGGGAGTCTGACTGAGGGGCTCAAGACCCACGCACTGGCCCCACAGCCCAGGAGTTGGGGACCCAGCCCCACAGCTGGGGCTGGGAGTCTGGTGGGCAGTTGGGTTGGCCTGCTGCCTGGCCTCCCCTCCTCCTGGGCCTGGGTGCTTTGTCCCAGGGGCAGGCTGAGTTGCCAGGGTGGTGGCACGCCTGAAGTGGGTGTTCCCTGGCACTGCCACTTCCCCCGGCGCCCTGCAAACAGGATCTGGGCAGTGCAAGGACAGACGGCTCCCTTCAGGCTGACGGGGGCTGGGGGCCCTGGGAAGAGCCGGCGCCAGCCTGAGGGGCACAAGGCCGGAGGGGCTGGTGGCTGGCCTTGGTGGGCACGGAAGCAGCTCGGTAGGAAGCCTTCTTGGGAGCAAGTGGGGCATTGTCCATGGCCCCTGTGTGGCCTCATTGAGGCAGCCCTGGGGCTCGGGCCATTCTTGGGCAAAACAGCCTGGCAGCCTCTGCCCACCCCTCCGGCCTGGCCCTGCTGCCAGCTTCCGCCCAGCTGGGCTGCGAATGGCTTCTGCAGCCCTTGCCCAGGCCCTCAGCCACATCTGGCTCAGCCAGTGCCCGCTCTGCCCTTGCCACACTCCCCCAAGAGACTCCATGTCCCCCTCAAGCCTCGTCCCTGTTCTCTGCCACATCCCCTCCTGGCCGTGCCTCTGGCTGCGCAGCCCTCCCTCCTCTGAGCGCTGGCCCTGGCTGGGTCCCCTGCCCATGTGCAGCCCTTATGCTGGCCTGCCTTCTCCTGGAGGCTTCGGGGGCACCACCATGTCCTGAACTCAGCAGAGTGCTTTGGTTGGGAAGGCCTGGCTCCCTCTGTTGCTGTGCCCAGGCCTTCGAGGCTGCATCCCACAGTGCCCGGCTGCTTTCCTGGCTTGTGTGCCACGGCCCTTCCCTGCACCCACCTCACTCCTGGGAGGATCTCGTGGTATCAGGGTGAAGTCCCACCTGAGCGAGCCAGCATGCCTGGGCGCTGACCCCTCCTCCTGGCAGGGCAGCTGTGCCAGCTGTGGTTGGCAGTGCGCTCCTGCTGGGACAGGAGTGGCATGCTGCGGCCAGGGGGTCTGAGGCCTTCTGGCATGTTTCATGCCCTGCACTGACAGCTGGCTGACCCCGGGCCTTAGTGTCCTCTTCTTGAATGGGATTATAACCCCTGCCTCACAGTGTTGTGAGGATCAGCATTGCTCACAAAAGTGAGGCACCTGGCCAGGGCCTGCTGAGCAGGTGCAGGTGAGGCAGGCAGGCTCTGGGTGGCCGGGGGCCAGTCAGATTCTCTTTTGGGGATTTTCCCGGCTCCCCTGTGAATGGGAAGCATGAGAGCACCTCCTCATGGACTCGGGTGGCATCCAGTGACGTGAGTGGTGCCGAGTCTCAGGACACTGGCTCAGCACCTGTGAGGGCTGGGCTTCTCGTTCTTTCCCCCTCAGTGAAGGGTGGACCGACCCTGTGGGGGTCCTTGACTGGGGACAGGAGACAGGGTTTCTGATCTGGCCTGCTGGGACGTGCTGAGGTCAGGGCAGGGCTGGGGTGATGACGCACTGGAGCGGGCCAGCCCTGGGTGAGGACCGTTCTAGCAGGTGTGCAGCCTCCCCTAGGCAGGGAACAGGTGGGCGTCTACGTCTTACGGAGCGTGGCGATGCTCGGCCTGACGTGTGGTCAGCATCGGGCTCTGAGGTCAGGTGTGGGCAGGAAGGTCAGGACGGGAGCACCTGGCTGGCCTGGTGGGGGCATGAGCTGGCTACGGGGTGGAGGAGCAGGAGCAACATGGGGGAAGCCAGGGCACAGCCTGGGCAAAAGCACGGAGGTGGGAGGCAGCCTGGGTGAAACAGGCAGAACCCCCAGAGAGCAAGGGCGTGGGGCAGGGGCGCAGCAAGAGCTGAGGCTGGGGCAGGACAGGGCCCAGCTCCCAGAGAGCTTGGGTGCCGGTGTGGGCACAGGGGCCACTGCTGGCTGGGGCAGTACTGGGGAGGGCTGGACCAGCGCAGGATGGGGGTTGAGTCGGACACTGGAGGGAAGTGGAAGCGTGGGGCACCTGGAGGGTTTGGGTTGGTACAGCTCAGTACCCTGTGGCCCCTTGTGGTCTGCCAGCGATGGGGGGCTTGCACCCACTAGGTTCCAGGTGTCCCCAGGGGTCCAAAGTGGCTGGCTGGGTGGGGCCGTTAGTAGGCAGAAGACACGTGTTCCCAGACCAGCTGCCTCTGCCTGTGGTGACTCGGTGGCCCCTCCCACAGGTTGGCCTTTGTCTCTGAGTTGGCTGAGCAGACACAGAGGTGTTTCATGTTCCCGTGTGCAGTGAAATGAAATTGTGAATTTGGTCAGGTGGTCTCTTTGGTGGCGGCTGAGCAGCTCACGAATCTTCACTCCCCTCCGCGTGCCTGGCCAGAGCAGAGGGGAGTTGGGCAGCCTTCCAGTGCCCACTGGGGGCTCCAGCTCTGATTCAGCTGAGCTCTTTCAGACTTGAATCCCTTCCCTCCTCCCATGAGTGCTCCTACCTCTCATGAGCCCTCCTCAAGCTTCCTGTGCTCCCCCTTGTCCTGAAACCCAGCAGACCCTGCTGCCCTTTGCAGTGATGGCCGCTGGCTGCTCCTCCTTGTCCTGAAACTCAGCAGACCCCGCTGCCCTTTGCAGTCTCATGGAGCCTCCGCCGTGGCTTTTGTGACCTCCGGTTAACATCCCCCCAACTTGTCCCCATCTCCTGTGTCGTCTGTGGGGCCCTCTCTTCTCTCCACGGTGGCTTCTCTCCCTGGGAGTTCTGTTCCTTACAACTGTCCCTGCACAGCGGACTCCCCTTCTGCATCTAGCCCCACCTCCAGGGCTTTGGGTATCTGCCTGCCTGTGGGAGCCCCTCTGCGTTCATCCCTGCACACGGCGCCCCTCACTTTCTGGCACGAGGAAGTCAAAGCACTGTCCGCATGCCTTCTGGGCCAGAACTTGGGGCTTGTCCTTGACTCTGCCTGGGTTCAGTGCCAGTCCCTAGCTCCTCCCTCCCTCCCTGCCCGGGTCCTGGTTCCTGCCGCCACCTGCTCACTGCCCTGCCAGCCCCTCACGTGCCCCCAGCAGCTTGCTCTCGATCCTGAAGCAGAGGGAGCTCCCCAAACACAAGTCTCATGTCAGGCCTGGCTGACCCCCCTCAGTGCCTCATCATCATTTTAGATGATGGCAAGTAGTACCCTGTGCTGAGGACCCCCTTGAGCCACTTTCTTGGGACTGCTGGACCCTCCCCACCTGGGGTTTGAGCACCCCTCCCCGAGTTCTCTGAAAGCCTCTGCAGCAACCCTCGCCCAAGACGGCTTGTGCTGGCTCCTCCATGGACGTTCATATCCTGAGGCCAGGACAGGCCTGCTCTGCTGGTGTGGTGGCACTGGGGCACAAAGGGTGTATCTGTAGGATTGGGCCATGCCCTGCATCAGCTGTGTCTCCCAGTGGCCTGTATGGCCACCTGGGACAAAGCTAGGTGCTCTGGGGCCACCTCCCAGGGATTTAAGGAGAGCCCTGGATGCTCACCTGGCTCTTGTCTGCTGAAGGCATACCCCCCCAACAGCCCTCCCCTTGATTCCAGACAGGTCTTTCTAGATGATGTTTCATTGGAATTTTACAAATTAAGGTTTAATACTTTAAAATTACACGTGCATGTAGTTTAGAGAGTAAATGAGTTAAATGAGTTGTACAAAGTTAATTAAGAAAAACAGTCATCCCCAGTCGCCCTCCATCCCCTTTCCCAAACTCATCTATGTCTGATTCTTCTAGTAGATTCTTTTGATGTTAATCTCTAAATAAAAGACCTCTATTGCTAGTTGATTTTTTAAATGTTTACGCATTATCAGCTTGCAAGATGAGGATTCAGGTCTGTCTGCACACACAAGTACCTGCTGTCTCACAGGTACACACAGGCACACACATGCACGCACACACACCCAGGGGCATGCACACACGTATGCACGCACACACGTATGCACACACTCCCTGCTTCCCCTCCTCCCGGTGTAGCTGCAGTGCTGTCACACTCTCAAGGAGACCAGGGCTTTCCTAATTAGAACCACATGTGCTGCTGGAATCAGCCCAGTCATAGGAAACCGGGATGATTTTCTTCTCTGCTCAACCTTTGGTTTTCCCTGGAGTTTGTAACTGCCTTTGTTTGCCTGGTGTTTTTTGTACTTCTTAGGAGCCTGAAGCCCTCCTCTAGCTCTCAGTCTCACGTTCCTTCACATCAGCAGTTCGGCTTTTGTCTTCTTGAAGAAGTCTTTCTAGAACGTTCTCCTGGGGCCCTGTCAGAGGGCTGCCCTCCTTGCCTGGGCACAGCTTTTGCCCTGGGTCCCCTTCAGCTTCCTCTGGTTGCAGGCGGTCCAGGCTTTCTTCCCTCCTCACGGTTCCTGGTTCTGGCAAAGCTCACCCTCGAGTACCTCCCCAAGAAAGCATGTGTGGAGGGGTGGTCTGGGGACCCCCGGCGTTGGAAATGGCCTCCTATGGCCCTCACACTAGTTCTCCCCGCACTGGAGCTGTGGGGATCTCCCCAGTCACCGTGGCCTCTGGTGCTGGATGTGGGACTTGGTTGCCTGTGGACAGTCTCCTTGTCTGGGTGTCCCGAGGTCTCCCGGGGCGTGAGGGGCCCCTACCCAGCTTGAGTGAGCTCTGGCTGGGATCAGTGCGAATGCTGTTCCTGACCATTCTCTTCCCCTGGCTCTCCCGTCCTTCTTTCTGAAGCTCCCCTTCCTCCGATGGAGAAGTGCCTGTGCAGGGACTCCCCGTGTCTTCGTGCTCCGGTTTCTGGAGGCCCTTGCTCTGCCTGCCGCTTCTCCGGAGCTCTTCGCTGCTGCTCCCAGTGTTGACTTCTCGGTGCTCCTCTGTGTTCTCTGAAAGTCCCTTTCTTGGCCGTCCCGTTCCTGTGCTGGGGCTGTGAACACAGCCTTTGTTATCTGGGCTCGTTCCTTTGAGGGCCGTACAGAGAACATAGGCGTTGGAACCAGACTGCCCGGGTCTGAAGCCTTCTCCACCCGTTACCAGCTGGGGGACCTTGGGCAAGTTACCTCACCTCTCCGTGCCTCAGTTTCCTCAGCTGCGAGGTAAAGGCAATGGTGGCCCCAGCTTAGAGGGTTGTGCGGATGGATCTGTGCGAGCGGTAAAGCGCCTCTGTGGTTGTCGCCATGCGCCAAGTGTTAAGGAAGTGCCGGCTGCCGCGCTGTTCCGTGTTGAAGTTTTGGATGGTGTCTGTTTCCTCCACGCTGTGTTTCCCGCATGTGTCTTGGGCTGTCTTCCACATCTGAGCTTTTCCCGATGAGGCCCCGACCCGTGTGCGGAGCTCTCTGCTCGCTGGGTTGAGACCTGCTTCTCACTCGGGGCTCCTGGAATCCCACCTGCCCTCGGAGCCCACCCTCCCCTGGGGCAGCAGACATCTCCTGCCTCCTGTCTTCCCCTGAGACCCAACTTCCCGCCCACCTCCCCATTCCAGGCAGTGTGGAGAGAGGGGACTGGGCAGGTACCTGGCATGCGAGGCCTGAGACCCGTGGAGAGAGGGGCTGAGCACCGCTCTGCCTGCCGCCTCCCTGCGTGGGGCTGGACGTCTTCATGTGCCCCGGGCGGAGCTCGGTGCAGCCGCAGCTTGCACCAGCAGCAGCTGTGAGTGTGGCAGTCCTGCTGGGCCGGAGGGTGCTACGCCTGTAGGGCGGCACCGCTGTCCCTGAGGGGTTTTGTTTTGGAAAATGCAGTGGTTTTTAATAAAGATGTTCTCTGTGTTCACAGTAAGAGCTTTGTTATTTAAAATGAATTACTACGGTTTCAGAAGGGTGTGTTTGAGTTCCTAATGCGGTGGGTGTTGGTAGGTGTGATCCGCAGCCACCAGAGCTGTTTGGGTCCCGATTGTTCTGAGCAGGGCAGTGGGGCCCACTGGGGCCATGGTGTCCTGGTGCTGCCCTGCTCTTGGCGGGGCTGGATGGCACAGGCAGGCATCTTGCTCAGAGGGAACGTGGCGGTCACACCGCCTTCCCCAGCCCTAGGGACTTGGGCCTGTACTCAGCTGGCGTGAGGCTCACTTTGCTCTGAAACCTGCCTTCACGGTTCAGGTGTTTATGTGGGAGGGTGGAGCCCTTGCCCTAAGGTGTTTAGAACTGAGTGTGGCCTGGCTGGCAGGCTCCATAGTGATAGCATTAGGGTCTAGGCCAGTCAGAAGCTGCCCGCACAGGGACCCCTGTATACAGGGAGGACGCTCTGGCAGTGTCTGGGCAGGAGAGCTCCCGTTGTCCTCTGGTCGTTTGCTCTGAGTCCCTGGAGCTGCAGCCCATGGGAGGAGTGGTTTGGGCAGGATGCCCAGCTCCCCAGGCCAGGGATAGCCAGTGCCCCTAGGATGGCACCAATGCCGTGAGTTACATGTTTAGTGCTTACTGTTCACCAACCGTAATGCGTATCTGATTACATCTCACAACAGCTCTAAGACACAGGTCCTCTTCTTCCCCTTCACAGATGAGGAAACTGAGGCCCAGAGAGGCCCCGTGGCTCTTGCCCAGCTGCACAGATTACACTCAGCCAGGGCAGAGCCACCCCGGGCCTCACCCAGCCCCGCTACTGTGGAGTGTGGCTCAGGACAACGGAGCTGGAGATGCTGGCGGGCTGTGTGAGCGCCGGGTTCTCAGCCTGGCCTGGGCCTGACTCACATGCAGTGGATGCTGTCCTGCCTGCTTGGCGGGGGCCCTGCCGGGGCCCAGTGCTCCCAGAAGCCAGCTGGGATGCTGGCGGTGGGGGTTGGTCTTTAAGAGCCGGTCAGAGGGCTCACCTTGCTGGGGGTCCCTTTTGGGAGGGCATGGGGCACGCCTTCCTCAGGCTGTGTTTCTGTGTTCCTACAGGGACCTGTGGACCAAGAGGCCACCTTGAAGCGGCTCTGTGGGGGTTGCTGTTTGGGGGCTGGTGAGAAGCCTGAAGTAGCCTAGGGAATGAGTACAGTGGAGCCAGGGTCCCGGGGCTGGGGAGGGTCAGGAGGCCCCTGTGCACCCTGAATTGGAGCTTTAATCCCCATCTCTTCCCCGTCTTCCCCCTGGTTTTTCTGTTTCCTCCAGCTCAGTGTGGAGGCTGCTGGCCCTGCCATTTGTAAGAAGATGTCGTACGGATCCATCGCTGGCGGAGGTGGCCTGGGGAGCCGTGGCCCTTTTGGGGGACCTTCAAGACAAGGCTATCAGCCCCTAGGTAATGATAGTAGCTGGCAGTGGGGGCAGGGAGGAGGGGATGGCAGTGGGTAGGGTCCCCACTGTGTCATGCTGATGGCTATACACCAGTTCTGTTCTGTTGAGGAAAGTGGCCTGTGTCCTGAGATGGGGTGTGACTGCTGAGCTCAGGCGATTCAGGCCCCTGGAAAGGAAGCATCAGGAGTGGCTGTCCTGCGTGCGGGCAGACCTGAGTGTCCCAGTTCATGCTGGGCATGGAGCTGGCGCTCAAGAGAACCAAGCTGCTGGTGGGTGGTGCTCAGGGTGTTTGGAGAATGGCTGAGGGGATGCAGCATCTCACCTGGCCTTCCTAATGACGGTGTGGAGCAGGCGGCACTTTGCACTCCGTACAGAGGAGGAAGCTGAGGACCCTGGGGCTCATAAACCTCACCCCAGGGCCGTGCAGCTGGTGCAGGGCAGAGCTGGGGTTTATTTCTAGGTATTGCAGAGTGTATTTCAGACAGGGGTGCACTGGGTTAGGATGGCAGCAGGGAGGACGGGTGCGTTGGGATAGGATGACAGCAGGGAGGACAGGGGCGCACTGGGATAGGATGGCAGCAGGGAGGACGAGTGCGCTGGGATAGGATGGCAGCAGGGAGGACAGGGGCGCGCTGGGATAGGATGACAGCAGGGAGGACAGGTGTGTTGGGATAGGATGACAGCAGGGAGGACAGGGGTGCGCTGGGATAGGATGACAGCAGGGAGGACAGGGGCGCGCTGGGATAGGATGGCAGCAGGGAGGACGGGTGCGCTGGGATAGGATGGCAGCAGGGAGGACAGGGGCGCGCTGGGATAGGATGACAGCAGGGAGGACAGGTGTGTTGGGATAGGATGACAGCAGGGAGGACGGGTGCGCTGGGATAGGATGACAGGGAGGACGGGTGCGTTGGGATAGGATGGCAGCAGGGAGGACGGGTGCGCTGGGATAGGATGGCAGCAGGGAGGATGGGTGTGTTGGGATAGGATGGCAGCAGGAGGACGGGTGCGCTGGGATAAGGATGGCAGCAGGGAGGACGGGTGCGTTGGGATAGGATGGCAGCAGGGAGGATGGGTGTGTTGGGATAGGATGGCAGCAGAGAGGACAGGGGTATGCTGGGATAGAATGGCAACAGGGAGGACGGGGTGTGCTGGGATAGGATGGCAGCAGGGAGGACGGGGTGCATGTGGCCATTGGTGACATCACTGAGTGCTCCTCCTCATCTTGCCATCACCACTTAGTGCCTCTCAGGCCAGGTCCTCTAGGATGACCTCATCCTTCCTGCCCACTGGGAGTGCTGGGCTGGTCTGGTCTCCTCCCACTTCTGCCTCCCTTTCCTCCTTCCCGCTCAGACCATTGATCCAGCGTCTGCTGTGTGCCAAGAGTTGGGCAGGAGGCAGAGAGACAAGTGAGTCCTGTGCCCTTGGGGGCCCGTGTTCTGACTGGGATGGTTCTGAGATCCTCTTTCTTGAGTGCTAGGAAGGAAATGACCCAGGGACTGGGACTGCCAGCCCAGAGGGGCGGGCTGCATGAGCTGAGGAGGTGAGGGAGGGCCCTCGGGGAGGGGGTGCTTAGTGGAAAGTAGAGGGGGACCCTGGAGGAGGCAGCCCCGGGAGACCTGAATGAGGGTGTCCTGGGAGGCCGGTGTGGATGGAGGTTCCTTCCATGGGCCAGGGGAGCCTGCGGGGCCTTAGGCAGGGCACAGTGTCAGTTGCTTGATCTATATTATGTTTAAAAATGTGTTCTGAGGGACACTGAGTAGACACAAGACTGCGCGTGTGTGCGCGTGTGCATACGTGTGCATGGGGTATAGATACAGGTTCAGATCTAATGGTTTGGAGGTGGTGAGCCTGACCCCCAGGCCCCTGCTCCTTTACTCTCCCCACTCCTTCGTCCTTGCACTGAACTGTGTATGTGCTGCATCTTGCTGGTTCTTCACAATTTTGCTTATGTGTGTGCATATCCCTGAGCTGTATGTTGCTGAGCTGTGCAGGTTTTGAACTTCCCTGGGCTCAGACGATTTGTGGGGCTCCGTGTTGTGCTACTTTTACACATCGTGTTCTGAGAGCCTCCACGTTTCGCGTGGCTGTGGCCCCTTCGATTTCGTGCTGTATCATGTTGGGTTCTGTGAGCACACCGCGGCATCTGTGCACTTCTGCGTCTCAGGGATGCTGAGGCTGGTTCCCGTGTCCTCCCTCACAGCCTGTGCCCGTGGCCAGGGCCTCTGGTGGCACATGGTGGGGTGGCATTCCTGGGCCGGGCCACCTGCAGCTGAGCTGACGCGGGCCCCACCCAGAGCCCTGTTTGCTCCATGTCCTTGTCAGTACCCCGGGGTGTCGGACTGTGACGTCTTGCCAACCTGGTGGGTGTGGCTTGTCCTCTCTGGTTGGAATGGATGTTTCTCTGATAATGAATGGGATGGATCCCCTTTTCGTGTTTATTGGGCATGTGGGTCTTCCTGCCAGGGAGCACTGTTTGTCTGCTTTTCTCTTGGGTTTGCCTTGTGCTTATGGGTTTGCAGGCTTCCTTCCTGTGCTCTGGAGATGAAAGCCTCATCAGGTGGGTTTACACAGCCCGACCCAGGCCGGACCGGCTTCTCACTGGGAGGCCTGCTGGGAAGCAGAAGCTCTCAGCCAGGGCAGCCTGGAGTTGATCCATCATTCCCTGCGGGACTTGCACTTTTTTGTTTAGTAACTTCCATCACAAGATGATATTGCTGCCATCTTTTACTTCCCTCTGAAGATTGAACAATTTGTTTTTCATATTTAAGACTTTAATTGACCTTTGATTTTTGTTTATGGTTTGAGGTGGGATGAGTGTGGAGGGGAAACTGTGATGTCGTTTTTTCTCTGTTTGAAGAACAAATTGTGTGGACTGTTGAATTGCCTTTCTTCTGCAGACCTGCTGACAGCTCTGTGATAAAGTTTTCATTTGGGTTCTCTGGTCTAGTTTGCTTTTCATGTGCCAAAATCCACCTTAATTTCTGTAGCTTTACTGTAATTCTCAATACTTTTTAGAAAAAATTGCCCTTCTCATTTTTCTACAGAAGTGTCTCGGGTATGTTTGGCGGTTCGATGTTGACCATAAGGTTTAGGATCACCTGTTGCACCCTGGAGCTTTGACTGGGTTTGCCTGGCATCCCTGCGTCCGTGTGGGGAGACGTGACTTCTTTATCATTCTGAGCCATCCAGTCGGTGAACAGACACATGTCTTTATATTTATGGGGTTTTCTTTAATGTTTTTCAATGAAGTCGTATAACTTTCTCTATAAAGATCTTACGTACCTTTTCTTAAATTCATTTCAACAAAGTAAAAACTTTTTTTTCCTGCTGTTGTAAGTGGTACCATTCTGAATATTACATTTTCCAAATGCTTCTTGCTGGTGTGTGCACGCAGTTGTCTTTTTCTAAGAAACAGAGTTCAGACATTTTATTTAATTTTTGGATATTTTATGTTTTAATTTTCTAAATGTGGAAATTTTCAAACACATCAAAGTAGGCACAGACACGTCGCAGCCCCGGTGTACCTCAGCTTCCCCTCGGTGCTCGCGGCCAGTGTGGCCGTACATGTGCCCCCAAGCTGCTCCCCTGCCGTGTCATTCTGGAGTAAATCCCAGATAGCAGATCATCTCATCTGGTAATATTTCAGTGTGTCCCCAAAGAGAAGGACTCCTTTTATGTGTGACCAGATTTCCACTGTGACAGCTCGTTTGGCCGCCGTACCCAACCTGCAGTTGAAGTGCCGACGGCCTCTGGGAGTGTCTGTTTCAGAGATGCTGTTTAACCTGGAGCCTCCCGAGATCCCGTGCTACGGCTGACCCGTGCTCCTCCTTCGAGTGTGTCTTTGTCTCTGGCTTCCCTCTGTCTCTTTATTTCCCTCCAGGTTTATTTGTGGAAGAAACCAGACTTTTCCTGTGTGGTGTAATTGACTTTTGTGTACTGGTTTGTGTCCAGCCATGTTGCTAAACCCTTTTTATTGTAATGATTTGTCTGTGGAATCTTTTGAGCCTTCCCTGTAGATGGTGGTGTTTGTGCATAATGACAGCGTTTTCGCTCCTTTTCCAGTGCTTTCGCCTATTATGTGTTTCTTTTCCTGGCTGGAACCTCTACTGCAGTGTTGAATGGAGACGGTGGTTCTATTCTTGGTGAGTTTGTGGAAGAACAGGATTATGTATTCCTTGAACGTTTCTGGGATTTTGCTGTTAAACTATGCGGATCTAGTGTTTTCCTTTGTGGAAAGATTTTCTGACTGCCCGTTAATTCCTCTAGTTGTAAAACATTATTCAAGCTTTCTATTTCTTCTTGGGTCAGTTTTGCTAAGTTGCATTTTTCTGGAAATTCTACTGTTTTATTTAAATGTTCAACTTACTGAAATTAAATTGTACACAATAGCCTTTTACTGTCAGTTGTGACACTGGGGCACCCTCATGTAATGGTTAAGATGCAGATGCAGAAGCTGGCCTGCCCCGGTCCCAGCCCTGCCCGCCCTGCCTGCCCCGGTCCCAGCCCTGCCCGCCCTGCCTGCCCCGGTCCCAGCCCTGCCCGCCCTGCCTGCCCCGGTCCCAGCCCTGCCCGCCCTGCCTGCCCCGGTCCCAGCCCTGCCCGCCCTGCCTGCCCCGGTCCCAGCCCTGCCCGCCCTGCCTGCCCCGGTCCCAGCCCTGCCCGCCCTGCCTGCCCTGGTCCCAGCCCTGCCCGCCCTGCCTGCCCTGATCCCAGCCCTGCCTGCCCTGCCTGCCCCAGTCCCAGCTCTGCCAGTCACAGCGTGCCAGCCCTCCCTGCCTTGGTCTCAGCCCTGCCCACCCTGCTGCTCATGAGCTTTGTGAGCTCAGGGTGGGGAAGGGGAGGCGAGAAGAGGCCTCCGGCCCGGTGGTCATGCGGATGGTGCATCGACACCCGTGAAGCTCGGGCAGGGCCGCTGAGGGCTGGTGGTGGCTGCTGCTTCTTTCACAGCCTCAGAGCCTCAACCACGTCCCCTTTCTCATTCCTGATATCCTGTATTTGTACCTTCTCTGTTTTCTCTTACAGTCAGTATCAACAGAGACCCGGCAGTTGTGTAGGTCTCTGCAGAGACGTGGCTCCTGGCTTCCGCCTTCTGTGCGTGCGAGTTTAAATCGTGATTGATTTCTGCTCGTACTTTCATCATTTCCCTCCTGTCTTTAAGTTGATGCTGTTTTATTTTTCTGACTCCCAGATTGAATATTTACCACATTCATCATGAATATGGTAAATATTCGTTTCTAACAAAAGCATTTGAAATTAGAAATTTCCCAAGAAACTACTTTAGTTGAATGTCACACATTTTGAAATGTATAGTATTTTAAATTTTTGTTCAGTTCTAAATAACTTTCCATTATGATTTCTTTGTTTTGGAATTGCTTAGAAGTTTACTTCATCATTTTCAAATGTGCTTTTTTCTAGTTGTCTTTTTAAAGTGATTTCAAACCCGCTTACACATCTGAAAGAAAAGCACCAGGGTCGTCCGGGTTTGTTGAAAACTGTCGTGGCCGGGGCTGCTTCTGGGGTGCGGGGGCAAGCCTGGCTCAGTGCCTCCTTTGCTCCCCTCAGCTCTTGGCTTTCTGTGTGGGTGGGGCCTTCGAGGATCCTCAGAGCTGGGCAAGGCCTTCCAGGCAGGCCGGTGGGGCCTGGACGAAGTCCCCATGGGTGTAGGGTCAGCTGCATGTGCCCAGTCCCTGCTGTGTGCCGCAGTCCTGCCACCCTAACTGGGCAGCACCTTAGGGCCCTCGCGTCATCATCACGTCATCTGGACAGAGGCAGCGAAAAACCAGCTAGTGAGTTGTCAACCCATAAATAACTCAAATACACAGAAGAAAGCTCCCCAGAGCTCCATGCAAACCAGCCAGGTCTGTGGGCAGCTAGGAAGTGTAGCTGTCTCCTCAGCGCACCCGCAGTGGTCAGCCTCACAGTAACCTGGCAGGGAAAGAGAATGTCAACACGCCCTTGGCAGCCTGGGGTGGGAGCACGGGCCACGGGGAGGGTGGGTGTGGGGTGCTGGGAGCAGCCAGCTTGTGGCAACCTAGGGCGGGAGCAGAGGCTGCTGGGAGGGTGGGCGTGGGGTGCTGGGAGCAGCCCCCTTGGGGCAGCCTGGAGCGGGAGCAGGGGAGGGTGGGCGTGGGGTGCTGGGAGCAGCCAGCTTTGGGGCAGCCTGGGGCGGAAGCAGGGGCCACAGGGTTGTGGGGGAGGGTGGGTGTGGGTGCCAGGAACAGCCAGCTTCGGGACACCCAGGAGTGTTCCTTCTCTTAGCCCAACCATGCTTCCTCTTGGACTCTGTCTCAGGAGATAGACACACAGGCAGAGGCGTCCAGCACGTGTGATTTGTGTGAGTGCTGACTCAGAAATGCTGTAAGTACCTGGCTTTAGGGAAACGATTGTGTTACAGCTGGGATAAAATTCGATGTGGGCATTAACATCACATTGTCGAAGGCCCTCGAGTGACCTGTGCGTGTGCTGTGATTTGTGGAGAGTGTGGTGCGTGGAAGAAGCAAAGCCACACACGCAGTGTTTGCTTGTGGAAGACAGCCGCCCACCTCCAGGGTTCATCGTGTTTATCTCTGGATGCTGTGATCTTTATTTTTTTATTTATAACTGTCTGCATTTACATTTTTTCTGTAATTTGTGGGTATTCTATTCAAAAGCATACAGTAAAATCCCAGGCCTGTCCCTGCCATGTCTGGATTCATGTGGCTCGGGTGGGCAGAGCATACTGGCGTCTTGAGGGGCGTGGGGAGCAGTGTGGAGTAACGTGGGTGCAGTGGGTAGGACCTGGACTTGGGGTAAGGGGATTCAGTGTGGTGAGGTGATGGCGTGTTCTTGAGTGACAGCAGGGCCTGTGGTCTCTCTGGGGGCCTGTGGGACCCCTTTCTGAACAGAGGCTGAGCTCAATTACCAAGTGCCTGGATCCTCTCACAGGCCATTGTCTGGGGTTTCCGGCCTGGAGAGTGTCTCTGTGCAGAGAGAGGATAGTGTGGATGCCAGGAGAGGGGCCTGCCGGGAGCTGGAGGGACGGGCCCTGCTCTCTTTGGTGGTGGGGGGGCGGGCATGCTGGAGGCTCACCTCATCAAACACTGAGAGGCGTCTGTGACTTGGGGCCCCTCCCTCTGTGACTTGGGGCCCCTCCCTCTGTGACTTGGGGCCCCTCCAGACCTTGGCCAGTGCCTCTCGTGGGTGCCTGGTTTTCCTAGGGCAGCGTCTGTCTCCAGGCTGGCTGCTCCTCCCTGGCCCCCGAGAGGGTTGTCAGCTTCTGATTCTGATCCACTTTGCTGCACTTCTCTGCCCTGTGGAAACCTCCGCCCTGAAATGAGCCAGGCAGCTGCCCTCCTGTCCTTCCGCAGGCTTCTCCCTCTTCCCCCCACCGGGCCCAGAGCTGGAGGGTGAGTGAGCCCCAGTCCAGAGCAGTGAGCTGGGCACTGGAGGCCGTTCCCTGAGTCTGTGTGGCCATAGGTCTGTCTCTGCCTGTGTAGTTTGGGCAGCGCTGTCTGGGGGCAGGAGAATGGACCAGGTGGCCTTTGGGACCTCTCCTACCTCCTGCGGGTCTGGTGAGAGGCTTTGGGGAAGTCCTTCCCTCCCCTCACGTTGGGCCACAGGGTCCCCCTAGAGGGACCCCGAGTGGGAGTGCACCAGGGCGGCCCCTAGTGTCACTTCTCTGAGGGTTGCATGAAGGGCCTTTTCCAAGAGCTGCTGCTTCAGGCGCTTGGCTCAGGGATGCAGCCCTGGGATCCATTGTGCCAACCTGGCCCTGGAGGCCACGGACGTGGCCGGAAAGCGCTTCTGAGCCAGCAGCATCCTTGTTACCTACTGGGACACGTCCCGGGAAGAACAGATTGCAGACAGGCACGCGGGGTCCGGCTTCGGAGGCCTCACTCAGCCTGGCGCACATGCGTGTCTTTGGGGTGCTGTGGATCGAAAGGCACATCGTGGTTCTGGAGATGTTAAAATGCTTTTATAAGGTGCGTCTGAGGATCAGTGAATTTCAGTGAAATGTGTCCTGAAATGTTTTGTGAACAATGGAAAGAATTAGAGAAAATGATGATGCGTTCTGTGTAGGGCCCAAACGCGTGCGGGGGCTGGGAGCCGGGAGAGGTGGAGCGCGTGTCCCTGCCTCCGCAGAGCCGAGTGGGGACAGCAGTGTGGCTTCGCTTTTCATCTCCCATACGCTACGGATGACACTTTATAAAATGCAGTAGAATGATTCTGAGTGCAGAGGTCGCAGCAGTTTCGAATTGCCTTAAACGATGCTGGAGCCGCACTTCCCATTTTGTACTTTGTTGCTGACTGGTAATAGCTGTCCAGGGCTTAATCTGTGGCTACCCCTGCAGGCCCTGGGGGTTGTCTGCTAGTCTGCAGTCACATTTCAGAACTGGTTCAGAGAAAAATCCGGAACACCTAAAGTTCTGAACTCCTTGCTGGCATTCAGCAGAAGGGAGATGATCCAGAGGATATAGCAGGCAGGGAGGGCTTCCTGGAGGAGGAGCCCTGAGTGGAGCATCTCGGGTCCTGGGCATCTGCTGTCCGTGCGTGGGCGCCTGGCACTGCCAGGAGCGCCCTGAGCTGACGGTAATCGTGACTGTCCCTTGCTGTCCGTAGAGTGCGCTAGATGTTGGACCGAGTATGGAATCCGCCATTTCCCCTGCCCGTCGCCAGAGAGCAAGCTGCAGAACCCCTGTGTGGGGAAGGACGGGGAAGGTGATCTGGGGCCGGCGGGCACGCCTATTGTCCCAAGGGCCAGGAAGCGAGGTACTTCACTCAGACGCTGGGTCTGGGGGGTCCTGGGAAGGCGGCTTGGAGATGCAGGTGCGGAGGAGGGCGGGGTCAGCAGGCAGGAGCTGCAGGGAGGAGGCTGGGGCCAGGAGGTGAGGGGCTTGTGTTCCCTGCCCCCCACCAGGCCTTCCCCTGAGTAGGGCCAAGGGTGCAGCCAGCCCAGACAGGCCACAGGGTGGAAGTTGCATGGTGGCCAGAGCTGGCCAGCCCTGTAGGGTCAGGACTGAGCAAGGCTGCTCCCGCCCGGGGCTTTGGACCTGCTCATGTGATTCCTCACCCCCAAGCCCGACCGTTCTTGTGCAGTGGGCTGGCGAGGGGTGGCAGGGCGCTTGGTGTGGTTTGGGGAAGAACAGGTGCGGTGACCTCTGCGGGTATCCTGGGGGGCTTCCCGCCTGCTGGAGAGGCCCCCTCCAGGTGCTTCTGGGATGCCAGGACCCTGGGGAGAGGCCTGCACTTGAGTGCTCCTCCCTGAGGGCTCAGACGTGCCGCACCAGGGAACCTGCAGTGTCGGGCCCTGTCCCTGCCTTCAGGAAGCTGGTCGGGTTGGTGAAAACGCTCGTGTGTGAGCAAAGACGCAGAGACTTCCCACTGTTGCCAGCGCAGCCCTGTTCCCTTGCAGGGTGGAGGCAAAGGATGGCAGGGGGTGAGGCTGCCGACCAGGCCACCATGTCCCCACCAGCCTCAGCCCAAGTGCGGGAGGGGAAGCTGAGGCTGGCCACCACGTCCCCACCGGCCTCGGCCCAAGTGCGGGAGGGGAAGCTGAGGCTGGCCACTGTGTCCCCACCGGCCTCAGCCCAAGTGCGGGAGGGGAAGCTGAGGCTGGTGCTCAGGGGCTCTTAGTTGTGCTGTGGGCAGGTTGGCAGGAGCCTTCCAAAATGTCAGCTGGAAGGCTGTCCCCAAGCGAGGGCTGACCCCAGGAGCAGCCCAGCCCTGGCCTGAGGGCAGGAGACCCTGGAGAGGGTCCAGGGCTACAACCTAGCCTGCCCAACTCCCGCACCCCTGTGGTGGCTGCAGGGGCAGGCAGGGCTAGTGGTGTGCCGTCTTGGAGATGGGGCACTGTGACCCCGAAGCTACGTGCTTGCTGATGGCACCTGGTGAGGCAGTGTCAGGGCTAGGGGATCGTGGGCCCAGGTCTCTGGACACCCAGCAGGGAGGGGTGGTGGCCAGGACCAGGCAGCCATGTCCCGAAGCAGAAACCAAAGAGGAGGTGCCCTAGGGAGCTGCTGCTGGAGCCGCTGCCTCCACAGGCCCAGGGCCTTAAACGTCCACCTTTTGGTGCCTTTCCAGGGCCTGGGGTTGCCCCTGAAGGCAGCCGGATGCCGGAGCCCACCTCATCGCCCACCTCGTCACCCACCACTGGCCCGAGGAAGGACTTGGCCGCTGGGCCCCATGGCCGCATGGCGGGGCCCACCTCATCGCCCACCTCATCACCCACCATTGGCCCGAGGAAGGACTTGGCCGCTGGGCCCCATGGCCGCATGGTGGGGCCCAGCGCTACCCGGGCCAAGAAGAGGAAGCCTAACTTCTGCCCGCAGGAGACCGAGGTGCTGGTGTCCAAGGTGAGCAAGCACCACCAGCTGCTGTTCGGCACGGGGCTGCTGAAAGCCGAGCCCACTCGCAGGTACCGCGTGTGGAGCCGCATCCTGCAGGCCGTGAACGCGCTGGGCTACTGCCGCCGTGACGTCGTGGACCTGAAGCACAAGTGGCGGGACCTGCGAGCCGTCGTGCGGCGCAAGCTGGGCGACCTCCGGAAGGCGGCCCACGGCCCCAGCCCCGGTTCCGGCAAGCCCCAGGCCCTGGCCCTCACGCCTGTGGAGCAGGTGGTGGCCAAGACCTTCTCTTGCCAGGCCCTGCCCTCTGAGGGCTTCGGTCTGGAGCCGCCCAGAGGTGAGTTCCGTGCCCAGCTCACCTCGCTAGGGCACCACTCTGTCCAGCAGGAAGGTGGGGCCCATCTTGGCCGTGTCACCCTGCATCTTCCTCCACAGCACCTTCCTCTCCTCCTCTCTTCCTCCTCCTCCCCTCCTCCCCTCCTCCTCTTCCCCCTACCCTCCCCGTCACCACTGTCTCATCTGGAGTGTTCTTGTTCATTCATCCTTTGCCCCATGCACTCTTCACTCGTCTATCCACCCACCCATCTGTGCGTTCAGCCAACATATATTACATGTAAAGGGAGCATTAGTAAATTTTGTCTCCCTGCTTGGTGGTTGACTTGGCCTCTCCCTTACCCCATCCTAGAGTGGAGCCGAGCTCGCAGACGGGCAGGACAGAGTTCTTCTGTCACTGTCGCCCAGTCACATGCTGGCACCACGGCCATGGTGAGAAGGGCATTTGCTGTTGCCGCCTGGGGTAGACACACGCGCTGAGAATCGGTTTTCTAGCTGTGCTGACGCTCCCCACGGCCACGCGTGCCCGTGTTCCTCCTGCTGCGCCCTGTGCTACTCAGGAGAGAAAAAGCTAGCTGCAACTTACTAAACTGGTTTTCTGACCTGGGTTTCAGCGCCGTGGTTTGAAACATGCTGCTCTGTTACTGTTTTTAACACCCAGAAGAGGCCTTCCTACAGGCTGGTGCCGCCCCGTGGTGTCAGGGTGAGCAGGTTGAGACCTGGGAGGCAGTGTCTGCTCAGAGCTGGGGCGGGCCTTCTGTGGACCCCGAGGCTGAGGCTCCGGCAGAGTCCCTTTTCCCAGGGAGAGCATTGCTCTGTTGGTGTCTGATGGGTGAGGGAGGTCCACAGAGGTCAGCATGGGCCCAGCGTCTCAGCTCCTGCTGTTGTGGGCCCAGACAGGTGCTGGGCATAGGCAGGGCATCTGAGCTCCTGCTGTGGTGGGCCCAGACAGGTGCTGGGCATAGGCAGGGCATCTGAGCTCCTGCTGTGGTGGGCCCAGACAGGTGCTGGGCATAGGCAGGGCATCTGAGCTCCTGCTGTGGTGGGCCCAGACAGGTACTGGGACAGGTGCTGGGCGTAGGCACGGCGTGCTGAGCTCCTGTGGTGGTCCCAGACAGGTGCTGGGACAGATGCCCGGACAGTTGCCCAGACAGGTACTAGGACAGGTGCTGGGTGTAGGCACGGTGTGCTGAGCTCCTGTGGTGGGTCCAGACAGGTGCTGGGACAGGTGCTGGGTGTAGGCACGGTGTGCTGAGCTCCTGTGGTGGGTCCAGACAGGTGCTGGGACAGGTGCTGGGCGTAGGCACGGTGTGCGCTGAGGCCTCTTGACTGCTGCAGGATAGCTGGAAGAGGAGGGCGGCAGCCTGGTTCCCATGCTGGATTCCAGCTGTGGGCGATGAGGCCTCCATCCTGCTGTGGAAGCTGCCTGGTTATGGATAGGCCCTGCCTGAGACCAGATGGGTCCCGAGAGCACGGGGCTGCAGCGGGCCAAGGTTCCCCTCAAGACACTGACTGGGATCTGCCCCCACACCCGAGCGAGTGTGTGGCGAGGACAGCAGTGCTGGCTGTGGTGGAGCTGACAGTGTCTGGAAGAGATCTGAGCAAGTGCTCCCAGCCCCACCTGGACTGGCAGACCTCAGCAGGCATCTCTGGTCACGGGTGCTGCAGCCTCCTGCCCAGCCCCGGGATGAGGTAGTAGGCAGTGGTGGTCCCGGCACCGAGCCAGCCGGCCTTGCTGCAGGAGCTTGCTCGGGCTTGACTGTTTCAGCTTGAGGAGAGTCTTTACGGGACAGCCCTTCCTCTTGGCCCAGTTGGGGGCCGTGGGGGAGCCCCTCTCTGGCCGTCAGTGGGATAGATGGCCCCAGGGCCTCCCCCTTGCTCTGTGTCCGAGGACAGGTGCTCCCCTCTCTGGCAGCTGCTGCAGTGGCTCAGTCACCCCCGCAGTGGGGTTAGCCCGTATTGTGGGCGGCCGGCAGAGCCTGGGACTGGGGTGACACAGAGCACTGCTGTCGTGGGCTGTGGGCTGCTTGTCTCTGGCTTTGACATGAAGAAGGCCTCCTGCCCTCCTCACAGGGATCGGGTGAGTTTCCTGGTGCTGCCAGGGCTGGGGGTGCTGAGTGAGCTGGTGGCTGTGCTGGGCACTGGGTAATGAACGGGATGATGGAGGAGGTGGCGAAGTCAGAGGCACAGCCCGTGGTCCTCTCCTCTGCAAAAGGCCTGGGCCGCAGGAGGGCTCGTTGCAGCCTGCCGGGCAGTGAGTGGCTGATGGACAGTGACAGCGACGGGGGTGACCTCGCTGGTGTGGGAGAAGAGGAGGTGCTCCCGGGGGAGGTGGTGGGATGGCTTCATATTCTCTTCTACCTCCTGCTGTCCCAGCCTATGTCCAAGGCCTCTGGCCCCTGCTGTGTGTCCCGGATGTGCCGCAGGCACACGCTCTGCTTCGGGTTGGAGAGTGAGTCAGGCCCCCAGGGCCCTATGTTGGCATGCCTGCTAGCCTGCCAGGGCCCTCCTGGGACGTGCCTGCAGCCCCAAGTGGCCTCTCCACCACTGCCTGTGCTTTACTCCTCTCCACGCTCATCAAGGACGAGCCTTTATTTCCTGTGAACAGGAGTCCCTTTGCCCTTGCCTTGGCAGGAGATGTGGGCCTGGATTGTTACCCTGCAGAAGACTGCCCAGCCCGGCCTCGGGGGGCGGGTGCAGGGAGGCTGGGGAGGGGGCACTTGAGGGCACTCTCAGTGTTCTTGTCCTCGGTCAGACCCCACTGTGCCACTTGAACTCCCTCTCCTGTGTCGGGCTCTGCACCTGAGAGGGTGGAGCCGCGTGTGGACGATGGGAGGCGTTGGAGGAGGGAGGGAGGGGTCTAGGGGAGTGTGAAAGTGTTTTGTGAGACCTCTTCTCTGACCCAGGTGGGCTCTGAGGGGCATTTCTCTAATAGCATACCTCATCTTTGACTTTGAAACAGGGTCCCTAAAGTGTATTAAGAAAAAAAGCCAGCAGAAGCCAGCACACACTGCCCCTTCTCTGACACCAGCCCCATGCCGGGTTGTGGCTTCTCCTCTGGGCCCGGGGAGGTGTCTAGGCACGTGGCGTCGTCTGTGGGTTGTGAAGTCCGGCAGCCTGCAGGCCCTGCCTGCGTGTGGGCTGGGTCATGCAGCACTGCGGTCTGAAGCAAAGGGCTAGAGAGGTCCTTGCAGATCCTGACAGTCGTGGGAAGGCTGAGGTCAAGACGGGACGGCTCCCTTGGGACTGAGCTCGAACAAACCCGCCCGGCCCTGTCTTTCCCAGCTCTGGGGTCTTTGGTGAGTGCCAGAGCCTTATTATTTTCTTTCTTTATTGACATAGTAGTCATATATCAAAGTTTGTCATTTCACCCTTTTAAAGTCTTCAACTTGGTGATGCTAGTTCATTCCCAGTGCCGCGCAGCCACCGCCACCGTCTCAATTTCAGAGCATTTCCGTCTCCCAAAAGGGAGCCCCAGCCCTAGGCAGTCACCCTACCCTCAGCTCCCCCGGCCCTGGCAGCTCTAGGCTGTGGTCTGCCTGTGGCTTTGCCTGTTCTGGACGTTTCCTGTGAGTAGAGCCATGCCCCGTGTGCCTCTGTCTGCTCTGTAACACTTGGAGCCTCCGCTTCCTCCTCGACAAAGTAGGGCTCCCGCCATCATGAGGAAATACGGGACATGCCTCAGCCAGGGCTGGTGCATAGGAGGTCCCGGCAAACCTCACTTCTCTTATGTGGCCCTGTGTTCCTTCTGGACTGGTGCTCGCCTGCCTCCATCTTCCAAGGGCTGAGCACCACCACTGCGCCATCAGCCTCCTTCCTGATGCCATCTGCCTTCCAGGAGCATGAAGCCCCGACCCTGGCCACAAACCCAGCCCTGTACCAGCCAGTCTGGCCCCCACCCTGCCCCAGAATGAGCTGGTTGACTCCCCAGCTCTCCGGCTGCATCATCAGCCCCTGTTGGGAAGCGCCTCTAGCCCTCTCAGTCCTCTGCGGAGTTGCCTGCGTGGTGCAGGACTGTTGCCGTATGTGTTAGAGGCACCCTCGGCACAGCTGTTCAGAGGAGGGCTGGTCACAGAGGAGGACGGCGCTGCGGGGCAGGGCCGCTGCTCTCGGCTGGTGAGGGCCCAGACTCAGCAGGTGTAGGGAGCGAGCCTTGCCTTTGACGTGCCCATCTGCCACCTGCCTTTCCCACAGACCTCCCTCGGGAGTGGTTGTCCAGGTGGGCAGGAGCTGCCCTGTGCTTCCCCGGCTGCCTCATGGCTGCTGGCACAAAGCCTGGCTGTCAGCTTTGCCGGCATTGGCAACTGGGGTTCAGACATGTCCTCTCCACGAGGCCCTCAGAGGTGACCCTGTCTCCCTGGGGTGAACCTTACCAGTGCTTGCCTCCGGTTTCTCAGCACCCTGTGGGAGCCAAACAGCATTTGCTCTGGCCACTGTGAGCTGCCCCTCCTGGCTGTGGCGCCCTGGCACACACCCGCTGCTTCCCCACCCCGGCTTCCCCTGCCTCATCCATGGTATGGGTTCACGGGCCTGTGATTCTCCCGGCCTGCAGAGACCCATCTCCGTGGTCGCCTGGGCCAGTGTAACTAGAGCCGTCACACATCACATAGCTGCCAGGCCTAGTCAACGGTGACTTCGCTTTGAGCCACATCTGATTCTCTCCCTCAGCATGGGCTGGCTCAGGACCAGCTGGGGAAGTGATCGTCAGCCTCGTCAGTCACACACTAAGGTTTTGGGGTACTCCATTTCTCCTTGAGGACCCCCAGTGGTGTTCTGTGGGTTTTGAAGCACCGTCATGCATGTGCAGAGGCCCAGAGCGGGGATGGCCTCCCAGGGCTTCAGACTGCTGTCCCACTACTTCTCTCCTCACGTCTGTCCATCACCAAATGAGTGGGCAAGAAGGGTGCTGCCAGGGTAGAGGTGGGCTGGCCACTTGTGCCCTGCCCAGGTCATGCTAGCAGAATCTGGCAGCAGCTCACGTGCAGGGTAGCAGGGTCAAGGCATCTCACCGCAGGGTCAGTGTATGGTGGCTCCTAGAGGGCAGACGGAGGGCCGGCCCTGGGCTGTTCTTCTCTTCCCTGGGGTCACTGCATGTGGACTCGGGCACATGCCATGCCCTGTCTGCAGCCGTGGGACGGGGTTAGCGTTGCATGTGGGGCACCCAGCTCATCTCAAGCCAAGTCAGGCTGCACTGTCTTGATTGGGCTTTTTCCTGCCTGAACCTGAGCCAGGTCCTCATCCTTCAGCTCATCCCCCTCCGGCAACTGGGCGGCTGCCTGGCCAGCGCCATGCCTGGTGGCAGCAGAGCCTGGCAGCCCGTCAGCTTGCCCGGTGGTCCAGGCAGCCAGGCAGGCTCGGGGTGGGCATTGGGTGTCCAGAGGGTTTCAGTGCTGACTGTGGAATGGCTGTGTCGGTGCCCTCCTCAAGCTCCTGCCCTGGGGACCCCCTCTTGCTGGGGTGCATTGCCTTGGGACCTGGTTCAGTGAAGAGCAACTGGGGCCCCAGACCCTCGTAATCCCCCATCACGGCCGAGTGTTCATCAGAGGCCTTCGTCTGCAGCGGGCAGGTAAGTGGGGCCTGCAGTGAGATGTGGAGGATGCAGCCCTGGAGGGGAGCATGCCTGCCTTCTTTTGGCGGTCTTAGGGTGTCCCGTTATCCCTGTTCACAGCAGAGCTGGAGGGTGGGGACGGGGACGGCAGAGAGGTCCTGATAAGCGCTGCTGACATTTTGTCGTGTTTTATGGAGTGTTATTGAAGTTGCTCAGATGGTGTGAAGATGGAATCTGGGAAATGAATTTTTCCTCCTTCTCCTGGGAATGGGTGTTGGGGGCAGGACTGTTGGGGTCTTGGGGACAGGAATGAGGGGGGCCCTCTCTGGACCTCCCTTAGGTCCCCGGCCAGAGTCACGGGATTGTTACTAACGGCCTGTGAAGCCAGGGTCTTCAGCTGGGTGGCCGTCCCTCTGAGGGTTCCCGGAGCCAACAAACCTGTGCTCCAACAGCAGCCTTGGGATATGTCGGAATGGGCACTTCCTGAGACCGGGAGGTGACGTCCTGCCTGTAGTGACGAGCTGGCCCAGTGGGGGCTGGAAGCGGCAGGATGCCTGTGCTGTGGTTGGCGGGGCACGGTGTCACAGGAGCGCAGTGGTGGTGTGGGAGGAGGCAGCCCCTGCCTCGTGACCGTGGACCCCCAGCAGTAGTAGAGGCAGTGCTTGGGGGAGGCCCCGCAGCCTGCCTGGTGACAGGACAGCACTCCCTGCGGCTTCCTCAGTCTTGAGGTTACGCTGTGACTCAACAGGCGTCTCCAGAAAGCACGGTTGCGCTGAGTCCTGGCCTAGAAATGCAGAGCTCACAGTGGGCAGCCCGGCCTGCGTGCCGAGGAAAGCTCCCTGGCCTGGGTGTGCGGTGCAGAGGGCGGAAGCTCATCTGGCAGGCCCTGAGTGCCATGCCTGACCTCTGGCCAGGAGGGTGATGGTCAAAGCTAGGTTACCTGGCCAGGCTGAGGAGGTCGGACTGGGAGGTGCTGGGCGGAGGTGGAGGCGGAGGAAGGGTGCTCTGGCTGTGCGCTTCTGTCTTACCCCCATTTGGAACCTGGACATGACTTCTTCGAAGTTTAATTCACACACAATGCTACATGTCCATTTAAAGGCACAGTTCACTGCACGTTTGGACAAAACACACCCACCTGACTCCCACCCCAGGGAGGTAAAGAACATTCCTGTGACCTCAGAGGGTTCCCTCTGCCCCTTTCTGGTCAACCAGCCCCAGCTCCAGCCCAGCCCCAGCCCTAGCCCTAGCTGCAGCCCCAGGCCCAGCTCCAACCCCAGCCCCAACCCCAGAGCCAGCTCCAGCCCCAGCCCCAGCCCCCATTCCCAGCCTCAGCCCCAGCTCCAGCCCCAGCCCCAGCCCCAGCCCCAGCCTCAGCCCTATCCCCACCCCCACCCCCACCCCCACCTCCAGCCTCAGCCCCCAGCCCTGGCTCAGCCCAGCCCAGCCCTAGTCCAGCCCCAGCCCCTACCCGACCCCACTCCCCATGGCTTGCTTTGCCCTCAAAGATCAGGTATCTCTGTCTCACAGTTGCGGAGCCAGGTAGCATGTACTCTTCCGCCTTCCTCAGCCCAGTGTGTGCTGCGGGAATGGGTGGTGCACCCCTCTTTATTGCTGGGCGGCAGGCATGCCTTTGGACATACCACAATCTGTGTTTCCACCTATCGGTGGATGCTTTTGTGTTCTCCGGCTTTTGACTGTAAAGTGAAAGGGGCTGTGAGCATTTCTGTAGGATCTTTGTATGGACAAATGTTTGCATTGTGTTGTGGGGGGATTATTACGTACAAGTTGAATTGCTGACCGTAGGGCTGGTGTGACTTTTAAACATATACCCATGTGTTTTCCAAGGTGGCTGTGCTGTTTTAATTCCCCCGAGCAGCAGGGGAGAGCTGGATCTATATGTCTCTGCTCATGCTAATACCACAGCAGTGGATCTGTATGTCTCTGCTCATGCTAATACCACAGCAGTGGATCTGTATGTCTCTGCTCATGCCAATACCACAGCAGTGGATCTGTATGTCTCTGCTCATGCCAATACCACAGCAGTGGATATGTATGTCTCTGCTCATGCCAATACCACAGCAGTGGATCTGTATGTCTCTGCTCATGCTAATACCACAGCAGCGGATCTGTATGTCTCTGCTCATGCTAATACCACAGCAGTGGATCTGTATGTCTCTGCTCATGCTAATACCACAGCAGCGGATCTGTATGTCTCTGCTCATGCTAATACCACAGCAGCGGATCTGTATGTCTCTGCTCATGCTAATACCACAGCAGTGGATCTGTATGTCTCTGCTCATGCTAATACCACACTGTCTTGATTACTATCACTGTAAAATACATCCTGCAGTGAGCTGGGAAGAGTTCCTCCTCTACTGTCTTCTGAAAGAATTTGTGTAGAGTTGGTCTTACTCTTCCTGCGAATATGGGATAGAATTCGCCAGTGACCCTGTCTGAGCTTGGAGTTTTTGTTGTGGGAAGATTTTCAGCTACAAATTCACTTCCTTTAATGCTGCAGTTCTATCCACGCTGTCTATTTCTTCTCAAGTGAGCTTTGATTGTTTTGTATTTTTCAAGGAACTCATCCTCTAAGTTGAGAAATTAATTAGCAGTAAGCTACTCATAATATACCCTTAATATCCTTTCGATGTCTGTAGGATCTATGGTGATATCTCCTCCTTCATTTCTAATGTTGCTGATTTATATTCAATCTTTTGTTCTTGATTAGTCTGAATAATTTTATCATCTCAGTATTATTCACATGTAAATCGATTGATTTTATTAACCATTTGAAAGATCCAGATTTTTTTATCTTTAGGTTTCTCTATTGATTTGATGTTGATTGAATTGGTTTCTGCTCACCTTTATTATTTCTTTCTCCTGCTTACTTTGAGTTAATGCTCTTGTTGGATTGTTGACTTGAGATCTTTCTCTTTTTTTCTAAGTATCTATTGCTATACACTTCCCTCTGTGCATAGCTTTACAGATACACATTTTAATACCTTGTGTTTTTATTTCATTCAGTTATTTTCCAACTTCTCTTTGACTTCTTCTGTTACACATGATGATTTAGAAGTGTGTTGTTTAATTTCAGATGATGATGTTCATTCACAGATACCTTTGTTACTGATTTCTAGTTCTGCTCTCTTCAGAGAATGTATTTTATATGATTTCAGCAATTATAACTATGTCAAGACTTGCTTTATGGCCTAAAATAGAGTCTGTCTTAGTGAATGTTCCACGTGCGTTTGGCAGGAATGTGTATTCCTCTGTTGTGTGGGTTAGGCTGGTTGGTGGTGGTGTTGGAGTTCCTGTGGCCTCTGTGCTCGTCTGTCTGCTTGCTCTGCCGACCGCGCTGCCTGTGATTGTGGATTTCTGTGTTTCTTTCCAGTTCTATCGGTTTTTGCTTCATGTATTTTCAAGCTGTGATACTAGGTGCATACATACTTAGAATTGTTTTATCTTAGTCAGTTGACCGTTTGTTTTTAAAGTGTCCTTTTATTTCTATTATATTTGTGGTTCTGAATTTTACTCTGATATTAGTGTAGCCATTCCAGCTTTCTTGTGATTACTGTTTACATGATGTATTTTTCTAATTTTTGCTTATAATTTCATCTGATTTTATATATGAAGTAGGTTTCTTGTATGCACTGTATAGCAAGATCTTGCCTTTTTTTTTTTTTGACAGGGTCTCTTGCCCTGTTTCCATGCTAAAATGTAGTGGCGTGATCAAGGCTCACTGCAGCCTCGATCTCCCAGGTTCAAGCAGTCCTCCCACCTCAGCATTTCAAGTAGCTGAGACTGTGGATGTGCACCACCACAGCTGGCCAATTTTTATTCTTTTTGTAGAAAGAGATCCCACTGTGTGGTCCAGGCTGATCTTGAACTTCTAGGCTCAAGTGATCCTCCTATGAAGCCTCGAAAGTGTTGGGATTACAGGCATGAGCCACCAGTCCTGGTCAGAATCTTGCTTTTACTCTCATCGGAGAATCTCTGCCTTCTGGTCGGAATGGTTAAAGCAGTGCCTCTGTCCAGTAGGATTTTCGGTAATGATGAAAAGGCCCTGTAATCTACATTCTTTCGTGTGACAGCCATTTGCCACATGGGGCTCCTGGGTACTTGAAATGTGGCTAGTGCAGGAAGTAACTGAGTTTACCATTTTATTTAATTTTAATTAATTAAAATCTACATTTAAATTGCTGCAAGGTGTTGATGGCTATTGGAGTGGATGAGCCTTGTTCGACTCATGCGTCATTAGTGTAAGGCCTTCATGTTTGGCTTTAACTCTACTGTCTTGATGTTTGCTTTCCACATTTCCTTTTATTCCCCCCTTTTTCTTTTCTTTCTCTGCCTTCCTTTTTTTTTGGAGTAGAATTGAGTGCTATTTAGCATTCCATATTATCTCCACTATGGGCTTATGAGCGATTCCTGTTTGTTTCTTTTTTTAGTGGGTGCTTTAGAGTTTACAACATAAATCTTTAACTTTCCACAGCCCGCCTTCAGATAGCACTGTATCGTGTCCTCCTGTGTGGTGGATCGGCCGTATGGGAATGCACTGCTGTGTCCTGCGCCCACCTTGTTGATGTGGCTTCGGTACATTCGGGACTGCGTGTCGTTTCTGACACATGACCCCGCCTCGTTCGCGTGGCTTCAGTACATTCGGGACCGCGTGTCATTTCCAACACATGATGACCCCGCCTTGTTCGCGTGGCTTCAGTACATTCGGGAGCACGTGTCATTTCCGACACATGACCCCGCCTCATTTGCGTGGCTTCGGTACATTCGGGACTGCGTGTCGTTTCCGACACATGACCCCGCCTCGTTCGCGTGGCTTCAGTACATTCGGGAGCGCGTGTCGTTTCCGACACGTGACCCCGCCTCGTTCGCGTGGCTTCAGTACATTCGGGACCACGTGTCGTTTCCGACACATGACCCCGCCTCGTTCGCGTGGCTTCAGTACATTCGGGACCGTGTGTCATTTCCGACACATGATGACCCCGCCTCGTTCACATGGCTTCAGTACATTTGGGACCACGTGTCGTTTCCGACACAACCCCACCTCGTTCGCGTGGCTTCGGTACATTCGGGACCACGTGTCGTTTCCGACACAACCCCACCTCGTTCGCGTGGCTTCGGTACATTCGGGACCACGTGTCGTTTCCGACACAACCCCACCTCGTTCGCGTGGCTTCGGTACATTCGGGACTACGTGTCGTTTCCGACACAACCCCACCTCGTTTGCGTGGCTTCGGTACATTCGGGACTACGTGTCGTTTCCGACACAACCCCACCTCGTTTGCGTGGCTTCGGTACATTCGGGACTGTATGTCGTTTCTGACACATGATGGCCCCACCTCGTTCGCGTGGCTTCGGTACGTTCGGGACCGCGTGTCGTTTCCGACGCATGACCCCGCCTCGTTCGCGTGGCTTCGGTACTTTCGGGAGCACGTGTCGTTTCCGACGCATGACGACCCCGCCTCGTTTGCGTGGCTTCGGTACGTTTGGGACCGCGTGTCGTTTCCGACACATGATGGCCCCGCCTCGTTCGCGTGGCTTCGGTACGTTCGGGACCACGTGTCGTTTCCGACGCATGACCCCGCCTCGTTCGCGTGGCTTCGGTACGTTCGGGACCACGTGTCGTTTCCGATGCATGACCCCGCCTCGTTCGCGTGGCTTCGGTACGTTCGGGACCACGTGTCGTTTCCGACACATGATGACCCCGCCTCGTTCGCGTGGCTTCGGTACGTTCGGGACCGCGTGTCGTTTCTGACACATGATGGCCCCTCCTCGTTCGCGTGGCTTTGGTACGTTTGGGACCACGTGTCGTTTCTGACACATGATGGCCCCTCTTCGTTCGCGTGGCTTTGGTACGTTCGGGACCGCGTGTCGTTTCTGACACATGATGACCCTGGCGCGTAGGTGTGGATTTTGCTTTCACAATCAATAGTGTTTTAAATAAATGAACGTATCTTTTTTCTATTTACCATTCTGGCGTTCTTTAATTCTTCATGGAGATCCAGATTTCTTGCTGCTACTTTCACCCTAACTAGCTACTTCTAACGTTTCCTGTACTTCACATCTATTGGAACTGATTCTTTTCACTTTGGCTTGTCAAAATCTGCCCCTGTGTTAGAAATCTATTTCCAGTGGGGGTAGAATTCTAGTTGCAAGTTTTTCCTCCCAGCACTTTGAAGACATCCTTCCATTGTCTTTCAGCTTCCACAGTTTCTGACGAAAGGGTCAAATCTTTTCTTATGTTTTGTCTTCCTCATGAAAGGTGCAGTTTTTTCTCTGGGCCACTTTTCAGGTTTCTTTATCACTGGTTTTCTGCAGTTTGCCTATAATATACCTTGGATTTTAAAAATATATATTTGTTCGGCTTGTGGATTGGTGAAATTCTTGAATCTCCGAGTTTATAGTTTCATAAAATTTGAGTACTTTTGGTCATTATTTCTGGAAATTCTTTTTGTTTGTTTTGTGTCCCCTCCCCCCTGCTGCCCCCCTCCCTGTGTGTGCCCCTTACTGGCCTGTGACCTTGAGCAGGTCACCTGCCCATCTGTGAATGGGGAGGGTGATCCTGGGCCCTAGGATGGGTTCTCGTGCTCCTCTTGCCAGAGCTTGTTCCATGGTAAAAGAAAAACTTGAGCTGAACTAAATTTAAAGGAGTTTAGTTGAGCAATGAACAATTCATGAATTGAGCAGCCTCCCGAGCCAGAGTATGCTCAGAGACTCCAGCACAGCCATGGGGTAAAAGATTTTGGACAGAAAAAGGAAGTGACATACAGAAAACGGAAGTGAGGCGTGGAAACAGACCGGTTACAGCTTGGTGTTTGCCTTATTTGAACATGGTTCAAACCGTTGGCTACGTTTGCCCAAAATTCAGTGACTGGCACAAGTGTAGGGCACGGTCCGTTTACACTGCCTGTTGTTATCATTCAAGATGTACAAATCAACCTGTAGGCCACACTGAAAATATGTAAGGAGGCACCTTTAGGCTAAACTTGATTTAACTCATCATCACTCTCGTTGTTCCACGAATGCAACTGAGGCCCTGACTTGACCTTGCTAGGCTGGGCCATGGTGACATCGAGGGGTGGTGGGTGCTGGGTGATGGGGGGGCCGTTCCTCAGGCCTCGCCCTCCTGGAGGCCGCCTGGCAGTTCCTCCTTTCTCCAGTCCTTGCCCTGAGTGCGGCTGCTGGACCCGGAGGCCTGGGGCTGGAGCAGGGTGGAGGTAGCCGGACGGAAAGTATGCAGGGGGCCAGGACTTGCCCGGGAGCCAGAGGTGCACAGAGCATCCGTGGACAGACCTGCACACTCCCAGATAGAGTGCTAGGATCAGCCCTGCCCTGGCCAGGCAGCTCAGTGACCCCGAGCAGAGCCGGACTTGGGCCTTGTCCTGGTGGAAACCCAGATGTCCAGCCAGGGGTGCTGTGTACCTTCAGGCCGCACCACCTGAGGCCAGTCCACACAGGGTTGGTGTTGGGAGGGTCCCCGTAGCACCCCTAGTGTCTTCTAGCCCTCACACCTGTTTGTAGACCTCAAACCATGCTCTTTTATTGCTAAATTTTAATGTGGAAAATTGTAAACTTGCAGAGAAAGTTGAAAGAACTGCACAGACACCCCCATAGCTGCCACCTGAATGCCAGCCTGGAGTCTCTACCTGGTTTAGTCACGCCTTTAGTGCCTCCACCTGCGTGCATTTCAGAGTGAACTTGGCCCTCAGTGCGTTTCCTTCTGAACGCTGTTTACTTGCCATTCACTTCTCTTTCATTTATGTACAGTGAACCTCACAGCTCCTAAATGTGCCATCCTGGGCATTGTGACAGTTTGTGACAGAAATGTGTAACCCACAGCTCTGTCCAGGCCCAGGGCAGGCCCTCACCCAGGAGGGTCCCTCCGGCCCTGCCCCAGTTCCCCAGCCTAGCCCAGAGGCCCCGGGGATTGCCTTGGTCATTCTGGACCTGCGCCCCGTTTGTGCTGTCGTCTGAGCAGTGTTTCTGAGATTCACCGTGTTGCATGCCTGGAGTTTCCTTGCACACAGGCCCATGTGGCCGTCCCTTCCCTGGTGTCTCCTGGGCACCAGCCCTCTCTTCGGGTGGGGGCTGGTAGCAGTGAAGCTGCCGGGAGCTGGGAGCGCTCTTCAGGAGCTTCTCTGGATGTGTGCTCTGCTCCTCTGTGAACCCCGGGGCTGCTGGCTGGAGGGTGGGCAGGCCACGAGTGTTTTGATGTGCTTCGACGTACGCTCTGCCCCTCTGTGTAAATGCCCAAGATGCTGCCCGGGGGGCGGGCAGAGGGCGAGTGCTTGCCGTGTGCAGACCCTTCCTGTGGTGGCCGTGCCGTTTATCCTCACCGTGCGGCGGGCGAGCGTTCCATCCACCATGTCCTCATGCGAGTGTTTGCAGCATGCAGACCCTTCCTGTGGTGGCCGTGCCGTTTATCCTCACCGTGCGGCGGGCGAGCGTTCCATCCACCATGTCCTCATGAAGACTTGCTGTCCTCACAATGTTCTGTAGGTTTTTAAAAACGGAGATAAAACCCAGTCACTCAGAATTCACCATCGTAACCATCTTAAAGCGTACAGTTCAGTGTCTGTTAGAATATGCAGCATTCTATAGTCACCACTTTCTAATTCTAAAACGTTTTCATCACCCCCAAAAGGACCCCCGTACCCATTAGCAGTCATGCCCATTCCTCCCTCTCACTGCCCCTGCCCCGGCTCTGTCCGAGCATTGGTTGGTTCTGACGTGGTAGATGTGTGGAACCATGCAGCATGTGGCCTTTTCCCACTGGCTTTCATCTCCGTGTGTGCTGCGCTCAGGGCTCACCTGCATTGTGTGGAAACCAGCGTTTCTGTCTCCGATGCTGAGCTGGCGGTGCAGAGCTGGACCTCGTGTCTGTTGCTTCGTCAGCGGGGCTGTGCTTTGACTCTTAGTGATGCTGCTCTGAGCCTCCACGAGCAGGTGCTCGTAGCTGCCGGGCACACACGCCAGCTGCTGCAGTGTACGGGAGCTCAGGGTGCAGCCTTTCTGAGGGACCACCGCCTGCCTTCCTCTCCTTTCTTCCAGCTCGTGGGTACTTTGAAGGCAGGCATGGGTGTCCAGCCCTGACCCCAAGGTGGCCAAGCCGCAAAGAACCCCTGAGAGGGATTCAGGGCCACTTTGCCGCCTCTCAGGTCCCTGCCCCTGGGGACTGCCCAGAGCGGTTAGCAGAGCTGGGCCTGCAGGCTTCACCCTCAGCCTGTGTTCTCTCCTCCTCCCTGTCTTCTCCCAGCCACCCAGGTCGATCCGCGTGACCTCCAGGAGCTGTTCCAGGAGACGTCGGCCAACGTCTTCCGAATCAACTCCAGTGGTGAGTCTGCGTCTGGCCCGGGCCTGCCCCTCCATCCAGGTGCCCTGGACCCCGACACGACGTTGGAGTCGAGGGTGCTGGTGCATGGCATCCCCCCTCAGGCTGTCTTGTGGTGCAGTCCCGGGTTTCTTGGGTGGGAAGGAGTGAGCGCTGGGTCAGGGCCGGGTGCCGCTTCCGCCGGCTGCTCCTGCCCGCTGCTGGCTCCTCTCCCTGACCCCACGCTGCTCCTTGTCAACACCTTTTGTGTGACCTGGACGGAGCCCCGTGGAGGAAGGAGCATCCCAGGGCCGCTCAGACTTGCAGACCGGAGGTCACTGCAGGAGTGAGCAGAGCCTTCGGTCCTTAGGGACACCTTAGCCTCTCAGAGGGCCCTGTTGGTGCACATAACTTGTGAAACTCTGGGCTGGGTCTGTGACTCTCCCATCTCTTCAGTGTGGTGAGCAGAGTTCCCAGCGAAGCTGTTGCATTTAGATCTTTGAGAGCAGGGACGAGAGCCACGTGTCAGATGGCCAGGGGAGAGGTGAGGGAGCAGGGTGGAGAGAAGCTGTCCCCAGAGCCAGGGCAAGACTGCTGGAGGCAGCTCCTCAGAGCCCCTGACTGCACGTGGGCCTGAGCGCCTGTCGCAGACCAGCTGGGGAGGGATCCTGGCTGGTGCGACCTTATGCTGAGGTCAGTGTGTGCCCTGGTCTCCAGGCCACTTAGGTGGTCTGCCCTGGCTCAGGCACTGGTCCTTGGGCTCTGCTCACCCTGTCCTGGCTGTAGTGGGCCACCCATGTGGAGTAGCAGGGGCAGGGAAGCTCCTTCTGCCCTCACCCTGTCCCTCTTCTCTCGGGCAGTGACCTCCTTGGAGCGGAGCCTTCAGTCCTTAGGGACACCGAGTGACACGCAGGAGCTTCGGGACAGCCTGTGAGTGTGTGGGCCACGGCATCTCCATGCCTGGGCATGGTGCATGTTGGGGGGCAGGGGCGGGAGTGTAGTCCTGTGCCCACATGCTTTGTCCACACAGCTGCCTGCCCACAGCTGCCTGGGCACACGTGTGCGCATATATGCACACACACCTACGGATAAGCCTAGTCAGTGCTGTGAACCTGAGACTGGGCTCTCAGCCTGCAGGTGCCCGGGGCACGCAGGTGTACCCCGCCCCGACGTGGAAGCCTCAGTGCACCTGTGCATGCCCCAGTCACGCGCATGCGTGTGCTAAGGTTGGGGGGTGCATGCCTGCCGGCACACGCTTTTCCCTGCCAACGTGCTCCAAATGTGTCTTTCACGTCTGAAGGCTCCCTGTTGGGGCCTGCTCAGCTGTGGACACAGGAGGTGAGACCGATGTGCCATTTGCACAGCCATGGGCTAGGTTGGAGTGGGGCGTCCTGTCTTGCTTCTGCCCTTTCGGGGAGCTGAGCCTTGGCGGGCTCCCACTGGACTTTCCTTGAGGGGTGCCTAGCAGCCTGCCCTGGGTTGGGCTGGTCTGGGATGGGGAGAGGTGCCTTGAGTGCTGTCTGCTAAGCCTGAGCCCTGGCTGGGCTGGGGAGGGGAGGGAAGGGAGCATCTGTCCCAGGTGTGGTGAGAGTGGCACTCTGGGGTCCGAGGGGACCCTAGCAGTCTATACCTTTGCCCTCCATCTGGTCCCCGCTGCACTTGCTGCTGTGACCTCCCATGCTGGCCTGTGTCTCGCCCTGCAGTGAGCAGGATGCCTGCAGCCCCAAGGACCCCAGCCAGCCCCAGGCCACTGCATTGGGATGTTGTCCTCAGACTCCCCTGTGCAGAGCTGGTGGCCACACCAGCCTCGCGCCCTGAAAGGGCCAGAACTGAGGAGACTGGGAGGGCCACGGCTCCCACAAGGGTGGAGGGTGCTGGAGTCTCTGCTCCTCCTCACAGTGGCTCCATTCAATATCCATAGGCGCCCTGCCACACAGCCTCACGCTCCAGCTGCAGAGCACCCTTTGCAGATGTTCAGGGCAATTCTATTCTTAGCCTTTTTTTTTTTAAGCCCTTTTATGAAACTGAAACTTACTGTTTTCTGATGTGACAGTGACATAGGCTTGTGATGAGGAATTTGGACACAGGACGCCTGGGAACCACTGATAGCATGTCAATGTTCCTTGCCAGCCTTCCTCACACCCGTGCATATTTGCAGAGTCAGAGCTCAGCGAGGGACTCTGGACCTGCTGGTCACACCCGGGCTCTGGGGTACTCGGGCTCAGGAAACGCGTAGCCTCTCAGAGGGCCGTGTTGATGCACGTAACTCGTGTAACTCTGGGCCAGGTCTGTGGCTCGCCCATCTCTTCAGTGCGGTGAGCCGAGTTCCCAGTGAAACTGCTGTGTTCAGGTCTTTGTGCCTCTGCCCGGCTCCTGGGTTAGGTCACAAGGGCCAAGTGGGACGGGCACTTCAGGACCCTGGCCCTCATGTGCGCATCCTGGGCCGCCCGGCCTGGTTAGCCGAAGACCGACACCACCCGCTGTGGGCCTTGGAGAGGAGAGAGGGCCCCAGCGTGGGGGAGGAGACTGTCCTGGTCTGAGGACCGAGTATCCCAGCACCGTGGCCCTCCCCTGGGCCAGCCTCAGCTGTCAGGTCTGGACACTCTTGCCTTAGTACTTTTCTAGTCCTCCCTGTGTGGCCGGCTGTGGTCCTAGCCTGCTTGTCATGGCTTATCTAGAGCCTTCTGTGGCCCCTCGGATGCTCCCATATCATGGACTGTTAATGTTTAAAAATAACTTTTGAGACCAACATGATTGCCAGTTCTGTATTTCCTCCACATTGACGAAGTCGCCAACTAAGGACATTTAAAGGATATACCTTCATCCATGGCCGCCATCATTTCATCAGGGAAGAGGCTTTCCAGCCCTGCAGTGTAGGAGGGACCTAGTCTCAGGAGGGAGGGTGGTCCTTCCAGCTGAATACATTCAGCTTCAGAAAAACCTCGCCAGGTAGGGCCCATTTCCCTCATCCCATGCAAGGCTGATGTGGCCAGGTCATTTCTGTCACCTGCCTGCAGACCCCACCCTAGGCCTCCCTGTCACAGACCCCCACACTGGAGTCCAGTGGCCACATTGCAATCCCGTGGGCGGGGCTCAGTGGCAGCTCGGCTCACACACTCCTGTCTGGGCTCTATTCCCTTCCACCCTGGGGGCCGTCACCATGTGGAGGTGGTGTGTGGGCCGGCTCACCCCATGGTGTGTGGCTGTCAGAAATACTCGTTCCTTGGTGCCGAAAAGAAGAACTAGTGTTCAGACAAAGAATTTTCTCAGCAAGGCAATTTTACTTTCTGCAGAAGGAGTGCTGCCTGTTAGCAATCCTGCCACGAGAGCACAGTTGAACAAAGAAAGGCAAGAATATTTATCCCTTATGCATTGGGTCCTTTAGACCTGATTAGCAAACAGCTTAAAACTTTCCTGAATAGGTAAAGGCAAAGGAGAACAAAAGGAAAAGAGGAAGTTGCTTGTGAAAGAACTTAGAAAAGTAGTCACATTTCCAAATAAGGACGGCGTGTAGGCTGTGAGCCGGGACGTGTTTGAGCATGTTTAGAACAAGTATCTTGGTTAAAGTACAAGGACATAGGATGTACTTATTCCCTTATATCTAACAGCTGCATAGAATAGGACTTGGCAAAGAGTTATTAGTATAAAAGCAAGGAGGCTTGAAGGAAGTTAGTTTTTTTAAAAAACTATTATTTGTAACACTTACGATTTATTCTTTAGTAAGAAGGGAAACTTTGAAGGGGACATTTTTTACTTTCCACAGTGGCACAGAGGACCCGCTCCCCTTGGAGCTTTTGGACTTGTTCCTGTGGGCCGTGTTCTCTGATCTGCCTGGGGCACGCGTGTTCTCTGATCTGCCTGGGGCACGCGTGTTCTCTGATCTGCCTGGGGCACGTGGGGGTTTGCTGATCTGCCTGGGGCACATGTGTTCTCTGATCTGCCTGGGGCACGCGTGTTCTCTGATCTGCCTGGGGCACGCGTGTTCTCTGATCTGCCTGGGGCACACGTGTTCTCTGATCTGCCTGGGGCACGCGTGTTCTCTGATCTGCCTGGGGCACGCGTGTTCTCTGATCTGCCTGGGGCACGCGTGTTCTCTGATCTGCCTGGGGCATGCGGGGGTTCGCTGATCTGCCTGGGGCACGCGTGTTCTCTGATCTGCCTGGGGCACGCGTGTTCTCTGATCTGCCTGGGGCACGCGTGTTCTCTGATCTGCCTGGGGCACGCGTGTTCTCTGATCTGCCTGGGGCACGCGTGTTCTCTGATCTGCCTGGGGCACGCAGTGATGCCTCCCTCTCACCTCCCTGGTTGTGGTGAAGGTGTAGGTTGAGTGGCCCTAGTGGGGGTGCATTAGAGGTGGCTGCTGAGGGTCTGCTGGCCCGCTGCCCAGCATGCAGCGATGGGAGTGGGGTCTGGGTGAGCTGGGCTGCTACTCCACGTGAGGTGTGCTCTTCTTCCCGGCCCGGGATTTTTATGTCAGAATCAGCACCAGAAGGGCTCAAGGAGCCTTGGATGACGTTCATTCAGCACCGCAGGCTCGTGCTTGGCAGCTCTTTCAGGGGCTTAGTCCTAACAGCCCGCCTCCTGCAGTGAGAGCTTAAGCAGGGCAGGGCCATGATCCATGTGTGCGGTTCACCCCATCCCACTGGATTGAAGGCAAGTCCCTGTGGCAGAGGGGTGGCCAGCAGGGTATGAAGAGCTGACCTCCTGCAGTGCCCGATGGAGGGCTCTGTGAGGGGGCCAGAGAGGGCTTACAGTGCCCTCCATATGTAAAGACAGACCCATTTGCCAGCTGGTGCAGAATTGCACCCCTCTGTCCCTCTGTAAGGATGGACCCATTCACCAGCTTGTGCAGAACTGTGCCTCTCAGTCCCACTGAGAACGCACCCATTCGCCAGCTGGTACAGAACCGTGCTCCTCTCCTGCTGTAAGGATGGACCCATTTGCCAGCTGGTACAGAACTGCACCCCTCTGTCCCACTGGAAGGACGGACCCATTCACCAGCTGGTGGGCATTTGGGTGACTTCATTTTGACCACGATGAATAAAGCTGTGGTGAATGTAGGTGTGTAAGTGTTTGCGTGGGTGTAGGTTTTCACCTATCTTGGATAGATCCCCAGGACTGGACTTGCTGGGTTATACGGTGGCTCTTCGTCTAACCCTTTGAGGAACTGCTGGACTTTCCAAAGCAGCTGCCCCATTTTACACCCCCACCAGCAGTGCTGGAGGGTTCCCATCTCCCCACCTCACTGTCAGCACTTGTTGTTATATGTCTTTTGGATGTGGCTCTCCTCGTGGGTGCGAAGTGGGGTCTTGTGGTGATCTCATTTGCATTTTCCTGATAATTGATAGCTTCAAGCATCTTTTGATTTGCATACCTTCTTGGAATAAATGTCTATTCAGATCCTTTGCCCATGTCCTGATTGGGTATTTTTCTTTTTACTGTTGAGTTGATTCCTTCTAGAATTTTTCTCCTCCTGTGCAGCCCATGCTCTCCAGGGCTGTCACTGGTGCTGTTTCCTCATCCGTCTCATGCTCTCCAGGGCCGTCACTGGTGCTGGTTCCTCATCCGTCTCATGCTCTCCGGGGCCCTGGCAGGTTCCTCATCCGTCTCATGCTCTCCGGGGCCCTGGCAGGTTCCTCATCCGTCTCATGCTCTCTGGGGCCTTTGCTGCTGCAGGTTCCTCATCTGTCTCATGCTCTCCGGGGCCCTGGCCTTTGCTGCTGCAGGTTCCTCATCTGTCTCGTGCTCTCTGGGGCCCTGGCCTTTGCTGCTGCAGGTTCCTCATCTGTCTCATGCTCTCCGGGGCCCTCGCCTTCACTGGTGCTGGTTCCTCATCTGTCTCATGCTCTCCTGGGCCCTGGCCTTTGCTGCTGCAGGTTCCTCATCTGTCTCATGCTCTCCGGGGTCCTCGCCTTCACTGGTGCTGGTTCCTCATCTGTCTCATGCTCTCTGGGGCCCTGGCCTTCATTGGTGCTGGTTCTTCATCCATGTGCTCCAGCCTCTTTTCCTCTCTGATCTCCTCCCCTCCCTTAGTGGTATTGCATATCCCACAGCTCAGAATCCCTTCTCAGTGGAGCATTGGAACCCTAGGTGTCCCTCCAGCGCTGCCACCTTCTCGCCTGCTAACTTAGGGTCCTTCTGGACTGACCTGGGGTCTCCCTGTCAGTCCTAGGCCAAAGAAGGGACCTCCAGGACCCCACCCTACCCCTGCCCTCACCGATCATGGGCTGGCCTGTCCACTCCTCTTGAGCTGTCCCGTGTCCACGCGCTTCTCACCTTCCTTTCCATGTCCCGGTCAGGCCCAGCCTTGGCTTCTGGGCTCCTGCACTTTCTCCTCTTGGCCTCCCCACCCCTGGTCTTGCCCCTGACAGTGGATTCTATATGTAGAGCTCAAAGTGATCTTTAAAAGTGTGGATCTGATCACATCGGTTCCTGCTCAGGAGGCTCCAGTGGCCTGCCTCCCAGTAAAGTAAAACCCAGAGTCTGGGCTGTGGCCTTTCAGGTCTGCCCAGCATGACCCTCGCTACTGTAGACCTGTCTCATGGCCACACCACCTGCTCCAGCCACATGGCCTCAGACTTCTGCCCGCTCTGCCCGCCTCACTTCCAGGCGCTCTCATGCCAGGTCTTGCTGGCCCGCTTGCCCTGGTGGTCACCTCCTCCACCGTGGGCGGTCCCTGGGTCTGTGCATCAACACCACTGCATTGTGTTGACTTGGGTGTCACCTGCTCATGAAGCTGAGCCGTGGTCCACATTGGAGTCACTCCTGGGGCGTTGCCGGGTCTAGGATGGGGCAGTCCACCTACTGGGAAAGGGCAGGAACCGGGAAATCAAAGCAGCCCAACCACAGGCTCTTCCCACGAGCCCCCTCAGCCGAGGGACCAGCAGGGGCACTGCAGTCACTAGGAACATGGGCAGAGGGGCAGGAGCGCGGATTAACCACTTGGGTCTGGAGCGGGTGGCAGGGTGCCTTCCAGGGCAAGTGTGTCATCTGGGAGCTGGCATGGCAGCTGGGAGAGCTCAGGGCCCGCTATCAGGGAACCTGGGCTGGTCCTGACCCTACCTCTGCCCACTCCAGCTCACCAGCTCCGGCCTGTAGGTGCTGTGACTCAGGGCCTTGTGTCCTCATCTGTAAAACACGGGTGGTCATGGGAGTAAATGAGCAGGTATGAGATAGGCAGGACAGAGGTGCTTCTAAATGACATCTTAAATAATGACAAGCAAATGAGAGAGCCTCTGTGCTCAGGTCAGTTCTGGCCCCGGCAGACTAGGGCAGGGCGCTAGGGCAAATGGGCCTTAGGTGACACACCCCCCAGGCGGCCTCGCAGACTCCTCAGTCACCTGACTGCTGGCAGCAACGGCACCACCTGGCTGGTGGTGCAGGAGCCACCGAGCTGGCAGCTGTGCAGGCCTCGCACCGGAGTGCTGGGAGGGGGATGCTTGGGTCAGGTTTCCTGCACCCTGTAGCCGCCTGCCTCGCCTCTCAGCAGAACCGTGCAGAGCTGGCTTTGTGGGGGATACGTGGGTTTTGTAAAGCGGTCACGGGGCTTCAGGTGCAGTTTGATGAAGGCTCCAGTTCACTTGGTTTCTTTTAGTTCTGCTGATGCATCAGATTCAACCTCAGGCCAGCTTCTCTTGAGGCGACAAATGGGTGTTATGGTTCCGGGCATTGCATCTGTACTCCACATTGAATGTGAGATGGGCTCTCTCTCTCTCAACATACAGCTAGCGTTTCCAGCTTTCTCTGCCTCACTTGGCTCCTGGCTGAAGCAGTCCAGGGCAGGCGAGGGTCACAGGTTCACTGGCATGGGCCTCACTGTGGTGTTGGGGTCGTAAGACAGGTGCAGTCTCATCCCTGTCCCTGCGCTCGATCCACTGCTATTCCCCAAGCCATGCGTGCCGCGGTGACGGAGTGGGACCCCTCCCTCGGTGGCTGTGAGGATGGATGGGGAAGTGAGACACAAGCGGGAGGTGCCCTCTATTTGCTGTTGTGGCAACTGCCCGGTGATGGCGAGTGGGAGTGCTGACATCATCAGTCCATTGTCTAGTGAGGATGGCGACTCCCTGGCTCTGACAGTGTGAGCTCCCGTGTCCTTGGGCCAAGTGCCCTGCTGGTCCTGCGTTGCTCTGTTGCCATTTCCCGGAGGAGCCCCCTCCAGTGGGACCCACACTCAGCCTTGCTGCCCCATTGCCCCCCACGAGGCCTCCCCGTGCCAGCAGGAGTCTGTCTGAAAGTGCCTCTTTAGGATGCCTCTCATACTTCGGCGAGAGGCAGAAGTTCCAGAGAGTCCCTGATGACTCACTGTCCACTCTGGAGACCCAGGAGGTGGCCATGAGCTGTCCCCTCCCCTCGCCCACCCCATGCCACGGCGTTCAGCCGCCCGCCCCGGTGCTGCCCCCTGTGCTGCTCCTCCTCTCATGCCCCTTTCTAACTCCATATACATTTTAGAATCAGCTTGTCAATTATTATTTCTTTTTAAAAAAGCTTTCTGCAATTTTTTGGGATTACCTTGAATCTGTGGGTAAATTAAAGAACTGGTATCTTAACAATATTGTCATCCGGCCCATGGACACAGCCAGGCCGGCCTTTCATAAGAGTATTGTCATCCAGCCCATGGACACGTCCAGGCCGGCCTTTCATAACAATATTATCGTCCAGCCCACAGACACGGCCAGGCCGGCCTTTCATAACAGTATCATCGTCCAGCCCACGGACACGGCTAGGCCAGCCTTTCATAACAACATTGTCATCCAGCCCATGGACATGGTCAGGCTGGCCTTTCATAAGAGTATTGTCGTCCAGCCCATGGACATAGCCAGGCCGGCCTTTCATAACAATATTATCGTCCAGCCCATAGACACGTCCAGGCCGGCCTTTTATAACAATATTGTCGTCCAGCCCACGGACACGGCCAGGCCGGCCTATCATAACAGTATTATCGTCCAACCCACGGACACGGCCAGGCCGGCCTTTCATAACAATATCATCGTCCAGCCCACGGACACGGCCAGGCCGGCCTTTCATAACAATATCGTCGTCCAGCCCACGGACACGGCCAGGCCGGCCTTTCATAACAATATCGTCGTCCAGCCCATGGACACGGCCAGGCCGGCCTTTCATAACAGTATTGTCGTCCAACCCGCGGACACGGCCAGGCCGGCCTTTCATAACAGTATTGTCGTCCAACCCACGGACACGGTAAGGCCGGCCTTTCAAAACATTATCATCGCCCAACCCACAGGCACGGCCAGGCTGGACTTCCATAACAACGTCGTCGTCCAGCCCACGGACACAGCCAGGCTGGCCTTTCTCTTGTTGGTGTTCTTCTCCTCTTGTTGGCTGCGACTCCATAGAAATATGTGACTTCTGTGTACTTCCTTGTATCCTGTGACCTGCGTAGATTCACTCGCTGATTAGCTTCTGGAGCTTCTTTGTAGATTCCTTGGGATTTTCTTTTCTTTTTTTTTTTTTTTTTTTTGAGATGGAGTCTCGCTCTGTTGCCCAGGCTGGAGTGCAGTGGTGTGATCTTGGCTCACTGCAAGCTCCTCCTCCTGGGTTCACGCCATTCTCCTGCCTCAGCCTCCCAAGTAACTGGGACTACAGGCGCCCACCACCACGCCCGGCTAATTTTTTTTTTTTTTTGTACTTTTAGTAGAGACGGGCTTTCACCGTGTTAGCCAGGATGGTCTCGATCTCCTGCCCTCATGATCCACCCACCTCAGCCTCCTGAAGTGCTGGGATTACAGGTGTGAGCCACTGCGTGTGGCCAGGATTTTCTATATAGATGTACACGTCTCTGTGACTGAAGACAGTTTTACTCTTCATTTTCAATCTTTATGCTTCTTAGGTCTTTCCCCCTTATTCCTAGGTAAACTTATAATACGAGGAGTAAAAGTAGTGAAAGCACACATACCTGCCTCGTTCCCCATCTTAGGGGGAAGCATTCCATCTTTTGCTGTAAGTATCCTAGATGTTTGTTTTGTTTTTTATTTAACAGACTCTCTGTATCAGGTTGAGGGAGTCTCCTTCTTTTTTCTAGTTAAGGAAACTAGGAACTAAACTCAAGGAAGTTTTAGTCTAGAATGAGTGTTGAATTTTGTCACATGCTTTTTCTGCAGAATTTATTAAGATGTTTTTCTCCTTGTTAAATTTGCTCTGTTGATACGAGAATTACACTCACCAATGTTTGAATGTTGAACCAACCTCGTATCCCCTGGGTAAGTGCCTCTTGGTCATGGTGTACTATCTCTTTCATATATAGTTGAATTCATTTTTCTAAAATTGTATTGAAGATTTTTGCTGCTGGGTTTGTGAGTGATATGTGGGCTTCCTTCCTTTAGATGATCTGTTTGGGTTTTGTTATCAGGGTAGTGCGAGCCTCATACAATGTGTGTCTCCTGTCTGTTTTCTAGGGGATTGCGTGATACTGATCTTGAAGCCTGTTGCGCCTGTGTATTTGCAGCAATGTTTTTAAGCACAAATTGAATTCTTGCCATACTTATAGAGCTATTTAGGTTTTCTATTTCTTTTTGAGTCAGTTTTGATATAATTCATGTCTTTTAAGGAATTTTTCTATTTCATCTTAGTTGTCAAATTTATGGGCCTGGTAGGATTTTGTATTTCCTTAACGTTCTTTTAATGCTGGATCTGCAGTCAGGTTCAGTCTTTCGTTCTTGACCTTGGTAATTTGCTAGTGTGGTTTTTCTTCCTCTTGACCTGTCTAGGCAGAGTTGTGTAATGTTTTGAATGCTTTTAAATTTTATTGTTTCTATTATTGGTCTGTTTGCTATTTTATTAATTGTTGAACTTAACCTTTATTATCTCTGTTCTACTTCCTTTGTGTTTAATTTACTGGCTTCTTTAGGTGGACTTTCTAGACATTGATTTTGTTGTTTTCTCTTTTCTAATACAAGAATTTAAAGCAGTAATTTCCTTGTAAGTACTGTTTTAGCTGCATCCCTTAGCTTTGTGTGTGTGTTTGTTTAAATGTGTTTTCTGCTTGTTTGAGGTAGGAGGTACTACCTGGTACCATGGCTGTAAGTAGAGGTCTCCTCCGGGCCTTTTACTGGGACGAGCATCGTGGAAGGTGGCCCCTCTGCAGTGCCCTTCCGCCTGGCTGCCCTTCCTTGACTGGCGGCTCTCGTTCCCCACTCCCTTCATCACGTCTTGGGTTTTCTGGCTGGCAACCTCCTGTTCCCACGATGGACTTGGCAGGGGGATCTGATGCCTGGGGGGTTGCCAGGTTGGGTAAGGAGGCCTTGTTCGCTTTGATCCTGCATGGTGCTAACAGTTTGTGAGGGAAGCGCAAATGAGACGAGATCCTGCCTGGAAAGAGAAGAGCCTGACCCACCGCATATAGGAAACGGGCTGCCTTCATTCCAGCACTAATGGCTCCACGAGGATGTTTCAGCGGGGGCGTGAGTGAGAGCCCCTGACACATGGGAGTCTAGAGGAGTGGAGAGATCAGCTCGGAGCAGAGAACAGTGTGGGCCGTGACCTGCCTGGCCCTCCCAGGGGAGTTACCTGGGCAGGTGTTGGTGCTGGGGCTGTTGCCCATGGCGGCAGTGTGACCAGACAGCTGCTCCTGGGTCAGCAACCAGGGCTTCGTTGTCTGCATCTGGCCTAGGAAAGCGTTAAGGCAGAGTTTTGTCCGGCTCATTCAGGAGCAGCAGAGACCTGTGGGCCAGGAGTGAAGTTAACCCGGGGCGGTGTGGGGAGGTGAAGTCGGAGGTGCAGGAGGCTGCCCATGTGGGCCTAGAGCCCAGGGGTGGCGTGGGGAGGTGAAGTCGGAGGTGCAGGAGGGCGGCGTGGGGAGGGGAAGTCGCAGGTGCAGGAGGGCGGCGTGGGGAGGTGAAGTCGGAGGTGCAGGAGGGCGGCGTGGGGAGGGGAAGTCGGAGGTGCAGGAGGGCGGCGTGGGGAGGGGAAGTCGCAGGTGCAGGAGGGCGGCGTGGGGAGGTGAAGTCGGAGGTGCAGGAGGGCGGCGTGGGGAGGGGAAGTCGCAGGTGCAGGAGGGCGGCGTGGGGAGGTGAAGTCGGAAGTGCAGGAGGGCGGCGTGGGGAGGTGAAGTCGGAGGTGCAGGAGGGCGGCGTGGGGAGGGGAAGTCGGAGGTGCAGGAGGGCGGCGTGGGGAGGTGAAGTTGCAGGTGCAGGAGGGCGGCGTGGGGAGGCCGTCCACGTGGGCCTAGAGCAGTGCTGGAGGGACTTTGGCTTTGACCGGAATGAGATGTGGAACCATTGGTGAGCTCTGAGGTTTGGACTGGCAAGATCTGAAGCGTCTTTAGCAGGATCGCTCGAGCCTGCTGTGTACAAAATGTGATGGGATGCAGTGGCGAGTGGGCCGGGGACGGGAGGCGGAGTGGAAGCCCAGGGAGAGGGACAGGAGGCTGCGTGGCAACCCAGGGTGAGGAGAGGACTGGTGGGAGCGGGGGTGAGGGGCACACTGCTTCCGCATCCTTCTCACAGTGTTAAGCCAGTGGTTGGCCGAAGAGGCATGTTTGCGAGCTGGAGGCACTGGAGGCTCTTCAAAGCCTCAGAGGCCAGCTGCAGGAGGCAGCGCTGACCAAGGCCCCGGGGAAGAAAGCTCCTGTCCCTGCGGTTCCCCCCAGTCTGCGGTAACCTTATGGCTCCCTGCCCTCCTTTGCCCACACCCTCTCTAGCCTGCTGGGTGCCTGTTCTGAGGGGTACTCTTACTCCTCTGTGTGCCACAGGCTCTGCCCACCCAGGGTGGATATCAGGAGATGGGCCCTGCTCCTGTAGGCTTGGCCTGGGGCGGTGGTGCCAGGCTTGCTCCCATGTGTCGGCCCCGAGGCCTGCTTGGTGCAGGCCCTAGGTGGTGCCTGAGGGGCCTGCAGGGGCCATGTGGGCTGTACTTGAAAGGGTCACTGTGGCTCCCCAGTGTCCACCAGGCCAGGGTCCTCCCTGCACTTACTGTGTGTGCCTGCGGCCAGGCTGGGGTACGGTTGCCCTGGTGCTTCTCTCTCCAGGGATGGGGGTGACGAACCCCTAGTGGGAGACGGGCTGGTCTTCCCAGATGCTTTCGAGGTCATGCTTGGAACTGTAACCTGGGACTGTCCTGGCCTCCTTGTGTCTCACTGGGCCTGGGTGTGAGAACTGTCTCACCCGGGGCCCCTCAGAAGTGTGCAGGGGGTGAGGATCGCTGGCCTCCCTGGGCCGTGGCGCTATTGCCTTGATTCTCCTGCTGGCTTTCTGAGGAGAGCTGACCGCGAGAGGGGCCTTTCTGCAGGGGGGGCTCGTGGCTGGGCCTCCTGTCTGTGGGGTATTTGGGGTGGTTGCAGCGGGGGAGGAAGGTGGTCCTCACAGTGGCTGATTGGTGGGGCCCGGCTGCCACCCATCCCAGCCAGAGCTTACCTGCGCCGTCTCTCTCCGCCTGCCTTTCTGCCCCCGCCTCCCCTCCCCACCGGCCTCTTGCTGGGTGTCTGCCCGTCCCTCCCTGTCCTGGCTGTTGGGCCCCCTCCTCTTTCTCTGTGGGAGTCACTGCTGCTCTTGTCTCTGTTCCCTTCTTTCTCTGAGCCTTTGCCTATTTCTGTTTGCTACTCTTTCCCTACTCTTGTTTTCTCTTTGCTGTTTTCTCTGTCTCTGTGTGTCTCTCGGCCCTCTCTCCACCTGTCCGTCCGTCTGTCTCTGTCTCCCCCACTCTGCCCGTGCATCCCTGCTCGCTGCGCCCTTCTGGGCCCTTGCTCTCTGCTGCCTTCCTCCCCTGCCTTCGCTCCTGGCTCCTTCTCGGCCCCCAGGCACACAGCACAGCAGGAGACCAACAAGACCATCGCAGCCAGCGCCACCACCGTGAAGCAGATGGCTGAGCTGCTGCGCAGCTCCTGCCCGGTATGTTCCTGGGGGCTCGGGCTGGGAGGGAGGAGAGGAATGGACCCTTGTGCCTGTGATGGGAGCGGGGACGTCACACGAGGCAGGATACAGGGAGGCTGATATGTGTGGATGGGCACAGACTGGCCTGGCACCCAGCTTCACGTGGCTCCACGGCTCAGAACCTGTGTTCTGTCATTCGGGTAGCAGCCGTGTGCCGACCACCTGCTGGGAGCTGGTGTGGCTGCCCGCACTCTTGCTCTCCTTGGCTTATCCAGTAGTGGGGACAAGAGCACCCTGGGTCTTCCTGGCCAGGCCTTACTGGAAGCTGATGGCCCGCCATTGTTTGTTTCACCATCCTCTCCCCTGCCCTGCATCCCCTGCCCGTCTGCCGCATCCGCCACTCAAGGCCACCTTCATGTACACCCTCCCTATCCCCTCACCTTCCCTGGTGCCTTATCAGACGCATGGGCCCCAGGCCAGACATATGGCTGTGGCAGTGGCCATCACCATACCCACTGCCACAGCCATCACCACTGTCCCGGCTCAGCTGCCCCAGGGCCGCTCCCTCCCTCATCTCCACCCTGTCCCCACTTCTTTTTTTTTTTTTTTTTGAGACGGAGTCTTGCTCTGTCTCCCAGGCTGGAGTACAGTGGTATGATCTCGGCTCACTGCAAGTTCTGCCCCCTAGGTTCAAGTGATTCTCATGCCTCAGCCTCCTGAGTACCTGAAATTACAGGTGCCCGTCACCATGCCCAGTGAACTTTTGTGTTTTTAGTAGAGGTGGGGTTTCACCATGTTGCTCAGGCTAGTCTTGAACTCCCGGCCTCAAGTGATCCACCCACCTTGGCCTCCTAAAGTGCTGGGATTACAGGTGTGAGCCACCACTCCTGGCCCTGTCCCCACTTCTAACCATCCCGACACCCTCCGCTCCACCACACCAGGTCAGTGCCCAGTCACTGAAGATTGGAGGGTACTTGTCACAAAAGATTAAATGCTGCCAAACCCTAAGATTTTACGGGGCAGGAGTGAGCAAGCTGCAGCCCGCTGGCCCACACCTGCTTCATGCTGCACCTGCTTCATGCATACGGTGTGAGCCACTGGCCATACCTGCTTCATGCTGCACTTGCTTCATGTGTACAGTGTGAGCCGCTGGCTGCACCTGCTTCATGCTGCACCTGCTTCGTGTGTACAGTGTGAGCCACTGGCCATACCTGCTTCATGCTGCACCTGCTTCATGTGTATGGTGTGAGCCGCTGGTCGCACCTGCTTCATGCACATGGTATGAGCCGCTGGCCTCACCTGCTTCATGCTGCACCTGCTTCATGCGTTCGGTGTGAGCTGCTGGCCATACCTGCTTCATGTGTACAGTGTGAGCCGCTGGCAGCACCCGCTTCATGCTGCACCTGCTTCATGTGTATGGTGTGAGCTGCTGGCTGCACCTGCTTCATGTGCACAGTGTGAGCAGCTGGCCATACCTGCTTCTTGAGTACGGTGTGAGCTGCTGGCTGCACCCGCTTCATACTGCACCCGCTTCATGCACACAGTGTGAGCCGCTGGCTGTACCTGCTTCATGTGCACGGTGTGAGTGAGACGCCAACCTGCCCCTGCTGTAGGTGCTGCCCATAGCTGCTCTCACTGCCTTGGGAGGGCTGGGGTTGCAGGTTCAACCTGCTGCAGAGCCAGCAGCATGGATTAGCAGTCCTGCAGGGGAAACGCATGCCGCCTTCCCTGTGGAAAATACACGTGACGTGGACAGTGCTGCGTTGGGTGTGGTCAGCAGTGAGAAGGAACGGAGAGTTAGGCAGGCCACAATGTGGTGGGGCTCAAAGACCGCATGCCCCCATGCAAGAAAACACACAGTGTGTGGTTCTGTTTGTGTGAAACATCCAGAAAATGCAATCTCTGGAGACCAAAAGTGGACGAGCGGTTGTCGGGGTTGGGAGCAGGAGTTGGTTTTGGGGTGCCTGCAGGCAGGCGCGGGGCCCTTTCTGGCGTGATGGGGAAGTTCTAAAACTGGGTTGTGGGGATGGCTGTACAACTAAGAGTTACTGAACTTGACACGTAAAAGCGGGTGAATTTTATCAGATCTCAATTATACAGTAATAAAACTTGTACTTAAAAATGTAGAGCTAGTTCAAAAGTTAGTTACACTAAAAAAGCGTGTGACAGAGGCAGCAGCCCCCTGTCCAGTGATGGGGCGGCCGGAGTCTCCCTAAAGGCAGATGACAGGAGCGCTGGGAGCTTTGTGCTGAGCGGCCTGGAGCGTCTCTGTGCTCGGGCCACTCCTCATAGCCATGGCTGCCCTGCGGGGACCACTCTGTGGGGACTGGTGCTGCCCTGGCCTGTGCCCTCGGGCGGTGATGTCAGCAGCATCATGGCCAGCACTGACTCCTGTGTCTGACCTCTTCCTCTGTAGCTTTGTTCTTCATTCCCTGACTCAGGTGTGCCTGAGTCACTTACTCATTTACTCATTCATCCGAGAATACACTCTGGGCCCTCTTATGGGAGGTGCTGAGCAAGGCCCCACATGGTGGAGGGTTGCGATTCTGAGAGGTGTTTCTGTGGGGTGAGAGCAGGCTCGGGTGGTCCGCACAGGCCGTTTCCTCGTGAAGTGAATGGCTCCTTCACACGGCTTGGTGGGCGCAGTCGGTGCCTACCACATCTTTGACTTTGTGGGCCGTGGACGCTTCGATGAGATGTAGTACATTCGATCGTGGGAAGAGGTCAAGGCTGTGATCAGCTGCTCCCAGTGCCCCTCGGTCATCAGAGGTTTACCCCAGACCAGCCCGCCTGAGCCTTAGCTCTCTCCAATCTTCTGATAGCCATGGGGTGGGTGCTGGAAGGAAGCTGTGGGTTCCTTGGTGCTCCTGCTGGTGGGCGGCGCCCACGGTGAGCCAGAGCAATGGGGCTGACCCCAGGGCTGCTTGTCCAGCCCCACCCTGGCTCAGTGTTTCTCCAGCTCCAGCTCTGGAGCAGGTGCCTGGTGGGCACTGAGGTGTGGTGGCAAACGGCCTGGACCCTGGAGGCCATGGGGAGCCCAGGTACAGGCGAGATGCTGGGGAGGGGGATGGTTCTGGCAGTGACCCCGCCACCTATGTGACCACAGACAAGTCACTCGGGGCTCAGGGCCGCGGTGTCCTGTGCTGTGGTGGAAGAGGAAGGAGTCACAGACAAGCCACTCGGGACTCAGGGCCGCGGTGTCCTGTGCTGTGGTGGAAGAGGAAGGAGTCACAGACAAGCGACTTGGGACTCAGGGCCGCGGTGTCCTGTGCTGTGGAAGGGGAGTCACAGTGCTTCTCGCGGAGGTGGTGCGGGGCCAGGTTTATGTGCCTTGAGTAGCTCCTGGCTGCGGCAGGTGGTGTTGACCCCTGAGCTGGATTTTGTGGTGCTGGTGTCCCTGGGGACCCTGGGTGTGCTTGTGGAGACAGCGGTGACACCAGGGGGATGTAGTTGATGGCGAGCCCCATTCTGAGTGTGGGAAGGTGGGACATCAGCGCGGGAGGAGGTGAGGGTGGTGGGGCCGCTGGGGCAGGGCCAGACCTCCCATGTCGTGCCAGCTGTGCCCTCTTTCTGCAGCAGGAGCGTCCTCAGCTGGACCGGCTGAAAACCCAGCTCTCGGATGCCATTCAGCGCTATGGAGTGGTGCAGAAGGTGAGGTGCAGGGGGGCCGCGGGGGCCTGCAGGCCAGGTAGGCTGGGCCTCGGTTCCCAGAGCACCCTCATGGCTGTCTTGTCCCTGTGGGCCTGGTACAGCCCCATCCCCAAAGGCAGAGAAGGGGGTCGTCCTTGCACAGTTTCTAGGCAGCCAGGATCCAGACTGTGCCTCAGGGCTTGTGTCCTAGAGGACATTTACCCACGTCAGCTCTGGGGAAGCAGGAAGAACAGGTCTCACCCGACTGACAGGTGAGGAAACGGGGGCCCAGAGAGCTCCCATGCGTGAACAGAGGCCATCCAGCGTCTCGCTGGCAGAGCTCAGCCCCGGCCCCGGCAGCCTCTTCTGGGAGTGGCAGGCGTATTTTGCTGCACCATCGTCCAGAACCCTGCGCTCAGCTGATCATTTCTTCTCTCTTCCCCACCTTTTTTGCTCTTCCTGTGTTTCTTCTCTTGTCCTTTTTCCAACAGAAAATTGCAGAAAAGTCCAGAGCGCTGCTTCCCATGGCACAGAGGGGCAGTAAACAGGTGGGTGCCAAGTAGTGACCGTGGGTCAGTGACTGTTAGGGGACACTCAGAATCCACTGCCATCTGTGCTCCATGGAAGGGCGGGGAGGGCCAAGGGAGGGGTCTCCTCTGAGGGGTGCCATGAGGCACAGCCTTGAAAACGTGGGCATTTTGACCTTTGGGCCCTGGCACAGTACCTGACAAGGGCTCAGCTCCCAAAGAATGACTGTGGAGGGTTCCATGTGCTGGGCAGGACTCACTGGTCAGACCAGCCCTCTTGCTGAGAGCCACTGTAAAACCTGCGTTAAAACACACGCACACGTGGCCGGGTGCAGTGGCTCACGCCCGTAATCCCAGTACTTTGGGAGGCTGAGGTGGGCAGATTATCTGAGGTCAGGAGTTCAAGACCAGCCTGGCCAACATGGAGAAACCCCATCTCTGCTAAAAATACAAAAATTAGCCAGGCATGGTGGCACGCACCTGTAATCCCAGCTACGTGGGAGGTCGAGGCAGGAGAATTGCTTGAACCCAGGAGGCAGGGCCGAGGTTCCAGTGAGCGGAGATCACGCCACTGCACTCCAGCCTGGGTGACAGAGTGAGATTCTGTCTCAAAAACAAAAACAGAAAAACCACAGGCACATGCACACAGAAAAATGCACACATAGATGCACACAGACACGTAGACGCACAGATAAACACAGATTCACAGAGATAAACAGAGACACAGACATGCAGAGACATGCAGAGACAGAGAAATACAGACACACAGACACACAAATACATGCAGAGACACATACAGATAAACACAGACATGCAGAGATGCAGATAAACACAGAGACACAGATAAACACAGACATGCAGACACATGCAGGTAAACACGCAGAGACAGATAAACACAGACACGCAGACACATGCAGATAAACACCTAGAGACACAGATAAACATAGACACGCAGACACATGTAGATAAACAGAGACACAGCTAAACAGACACACATGCAGATAAGCATAGACATGCAGAGACAGATAAACATAGACATGCAGACACACAGATATACACAGACATGAAGAGACACAGATAAACACAGACACACATGCAGATAAACCCCTAGAGACACAGATAAACATAGACACGCAGACACATAGATAAACACGGACACGCAGACAAACATGCAGATAAACAGAGACACAGATAAACCCAGACACACATGCAGATAAGCATAGACATGCAGAGACAGATAAACATAGACATGCAGACACAGATAAACACGGACACACAGACATGCAGACACATATGCAGATAAACACAGACACGCAGAGACACATAAACACAGACACACAGACGCGAAGAGACACAGATAAACAGACAAACTGAGACAAACATAGACACGCAGTCAGATAAACACGCAGACACGAAGAGACAGATAAACAGACACGCACAGACAGAGATAAACGCGCAGACACGAAGAGACACAGATACACAGACACGAAGAGACACAGATAAACACAGACATGCAGAGACAGATAAACATAGACCCACAGACACACAGATAAACGCAGACATGCAGACACAGAGACACAGATAAACAGACAAACACAGATGTGCAGAGACACATGCAGATAGACACAGACATGCAGACACACACAGACACAAAAACACAGACATGCAGACACACACAGAGACACGCAGATAGACACAGACATGCAGACACACAGATAAACACAGACATGCAGACACACAGATAGACAGACATGCAGACACACAGAGACACACAGATAGACACAGACATGCAGAGACACATGGATCCAACATGGGGGAAGCGTCAGAGCAGCTGGGAACCAGGCCCAGGGAGGCACGTGTTCCCAGATCACTCAGGCTCATCATCACTTCCTTCTCACCCCTAGGACATTTGGCAGCTTGTGTCTCAGCTTATCGAGACTGAACAGCCATGGTGGCTTATAGCTTTAGTGGTCTTACTGGGCTGGAGAGTCACAAATTAGAGCCCGGGACCCTTAGGAATAAAACCCTGGAGGGGATTGCAGCCCTCAGGTTTTCCCCGGGAGGCAGGCTTTTGCTGATCCACACTCGCTGGTGTGTGCGTGACGTGAGAGTCTAAGACACCAAGCAACAAGTACTTCACAGGAAAAGCTGAACAGAAGTCGGAGTGCCCTCAGAGTACTAAGAAGACAAAAGTTGGATTTTAAGGCCCACCCAGGAGGAGGGACTCTTGTAAACACAAGTTCCGCTTGAGACAATGAGAGATGACGGTAAACCAGAAGCAGACCAGCCCTGACCAACCAAACCTAAAGCATAGCCAGGAATCATGTCTATGTGGTCTCTCCAAAGACAGAGGACAATTCCATCATCTAGAATCTCTGCAATTTTTCATACAGTGTTTGGGATTTAAGCCAAAGTCATTAGGCATCACAGGGACCAGGATCCAATGACTAAAGCCAAGGAAAAACAGGAAGTAGAAACTGACCAACAGGTGATGCAGATAATCAAATGGTTGGTCGGACACTCAGCTTAAAATACCTACAGGTTGAGCATCCCTAACTTAAAACTCCAAAATCCAAAATCCTCCAAAATCGGAAACTTTTTGAGTGCCAACATGATGCACAAAGGAAATGCTCTTTGGAACATTTAGGTTTTTGGATATTTGATGAGGAATGTTCATCCAATAAGTACAATGCAGATATTCCAGAATCTGGGAAAAAAAATCAAAAATCTGAAAACAAGTTCAAAATCTGAAACACTTCTGGTCCCAAGCGTTCCAGATGAGTGACACTCAATCCGTTTTATTAACATGTGAAAGGAAATAGGAAATGGTATAGACTTTTACCAGAGAACTTACATTTTATTTTAAAAAGGGAGTTCTAGTATTGAACAATACCATAACTAAAATTAAGAATTTAGTGGGTTAGCTAACTCTCCACATAGACAAAGCAGAAAAAAGGATTAGTGAATTAGAAGGCAGGGCATAAGAAAACTTATCTGGGATGTTGAATATTTATTAAAAAATTAAATCCATAATTTAAAAATATCCCGCAAAGAAAACTCTAGACCTCAATAGCTGTATGGGTGAATTTGGTCCCATATTTGAGCAGTAGCTAGCAGCAGTTTACACACACACACAGAGAATACGGCGGGGAGGAACACACCTGTCTGCCTCACGAGGCCCCAGTAGCTTGATTCCAGATTCTTACGAGGATCCCAGGAAGGAAAATAACATGCTAGTCTCTCTTACGAACATAGAGACAAAAATCCTAAATATTAGTAACTTCAATCAATCAACGTGTAAAAGGATGATACATCATTATAAAGTGGGGTTGATTGTAGGGATGCAGGGCTGATTTGCATTCAGAGTCTGGGTATGATTCACCACGGAATACAGAAGAAGTGAGGAAATCTGTACAGGTTATTTCAACAGATAGGAAAAGCACTTGATAAAATTCAACACTCAAGGAGGCTAAAAAAAATCCTGGCAAACTAGGAATAGATAAGAATGCCTTTAATCTGCCAAAAGGTATCTTCAAAAACCCTACAGTTAACGTTATACTTACTGAGGAGATGTTAAAATCTTTTCTCCTAAGATAGAGGATAAAACGAGGGCATCTAGTACTATTGTTTCTGTTCCCCATTGTGCCAGAAGTCGTATCCAACGCAGTATGGCATGAAAAAAAAAGTAGGATTGAGAAGGAACTGTTTCATAGACAGCACGATTATGTCCATGGAAAATCCGGACGCATGTGCAGCGTGCTGTTAGAATTCATCAGTGAATGCGGCAGGACAGGTCAGTAGACAAGAAGACATTGTGTGTGCTGGCAAAAGACAGTTTGGAGAGGAAATTTAAAAACTGATATCATAATTTATTACAATAAATTTCTTCAAAAAATTCTATGAGGAGCGGTTAAGGCCTCTACATTAAAAACTATGCCACATTACTGAGAGAAATGACAGATGACCTGAACCATGCAGGGGATACTGTGTTTACGGAGATGTCAGCTGTCACCCAGTGGATGACCTGAACCATGCAGGGGATACTGTGTTTACGCAGATGTCAGCTGTCACCCAGTGGATGACCTGAACCATGCAGGGGATGCTGTGTTTACGGAGATGTCAGCTCTCACCCAGTGGATCTGTAGGCTCAATATAATCCCAGTAAAGTTCCAGCAGGTTTTCAGTGTGTGTGTGTGTGTGTGTGTGTGAACTGTCAAGCTGATTCCAAAATGTGTATGGAAATAGGAAAGACCCAAAATAGTGAAGACAATTTTGAAGAACAACGAAAGAGATTTATACTGTCAGGTATTGGAACACACTATAAAACACAGAAATAAAAACAGTGTGGTGTTTGTGCGAGGCTAGACACACCAGCCTGTGGACACATCAGCCCGTGGGACAGAGTGAAGACCGGACACAGACCACAGATACGTGGCGGCTGGGTTTGCGGCCGAGGCGGACTGCCCTGCCACGGGAGGTGGGTGATTCGTTCAGGGCTTGATACGGATCACTCGGATGTTTGAACTGGAAAAAAGGACCCTTCACAAACAACTCACCCTGTGCAGAAAGCACTTCCAGCCAGACCACAGACCCACGTGTGAAAGATAAGGCGGCAGCACATCCAGAAGGCACCATGGGAGGCTCCGTTGATGCCTTCATGGTGGGCAAGTATTTCTTACACAGACGCACAAGTGCCACCCACAAAGGAGAAGGTCGACACACTTTGTTAAAATTATACCCCAGTAAGAGAGTGCAGCCCACAGGACAGGGGAGGGTGTGTGCACAACACGTGTGAAAAGGACTTACATCCTTAATATATAAAGATATCTTACAGATCAATAAGGAAAGGGCAGACAGCTCTATCGAAAAACAATAAAAGGGCAGCAGCCTTCCACTGGCACCTCAGAAGAGGATTCCAGGTGGCTCATAAGCCTGTGAACGTGTACTTGGCAACATGAGTTATCAGGAAAATGGCAAAGAAACCCGTGGCGGTGTATCACCACACACCACACCCACACAAATAACTAGAGCAAACACGAGTGAGAACCCCTGCAAAAGCCGGGTGTGGGCCTGCGTGCAGGTCGTTGCACTCTCATCCCTTACCGGTGGGGTGTGCCTCTGCATCACCACTTTGAACACTGTTGGGAAATATCTGTCAAGTCCAGCATTTTCTTACCTAGGGTCTTGCAGTTCTGCCCAACAGACATGCATATCTGCGGGCCCTTCATATCCATGAGTTTCACATCCGTGGATTCCACCAATCACAGACTGAAAATATTTTTTAAAGAATGGCAGCTGTTCTGAACATGTACAGCCTCTTCTCTTCTTGTCGTTTCTGAAACAATACAGTAGAGCAACTATGCTATTTACTACACAGCATTTACATCATATTAAATATTATAGGCAACCTAGAGGTGATTTAAATATATGGGAGGATGTACGTAGGTTGTATGAAAATACCAAGTCATTTTATATCAGGGACTTGCGCACCCACAGATTCTGGTGTCTGTGGGAGTCCTCGGCCACTCCGTGGAGACAGGACAACTGTGTGTGTTGACAGAAGTCATGTGGGAGAATGCTCATAGCAGCACCCCATACAGTGGTGCAGCCTGGAACCCCGCCCGGTCTTCCCCAGCACAGGGAAGCGACACCTGCTGAATTCATGCCACCGGGGAATGCAGAGCAACCAAAAGAGTGAACTGTGGCCACCACGCCCACTGGTGATGCCTTGGACATAATGCTGAGTCCAAGAAGCCTGAGACCCAAGGGGATAGATTGTGGGATACCATTTCTGTAGTGCTCAGAACCACCCCCCAGTGGACAGTGTTAGAAGTCGGAGCTGGGTTCTCCTCTGTTGGGGGCATGGGATGACAGGTGCTGGAGGGAGGCCTCGGGGGTCCTGGCCAGTGTCCTGTGTCTTGGCTGGGACATGTTTCCTTTGTAAGCAGTCATAGAGCTATACTCTTTGCACCTGGCATTGAAACATAGACGTATTGCCTTTCGGAAGAATTTTCTTTTAAAAAGGTGGGGAGTGGCCAGTAGTGCTTCTGAGAAATCACGGAAGGTTAGATTATTTCTAGGAATTTGCAAACTATAAATGATGAGATGATATGCAACCCTGTTCAGCAAAAGGCCTGTTGCCAAGTTGATGCTGGGCTGACGTGGGGGGACTTGGGGGCTGCTGCTCACAGGCTGGGCAGCCCTGGCAGGGGCGAGGGGCACTGGCTGCCTTCCCTGTCCCCTGCCTGTCTCCCCTGGGTGTGCGGTGGGCAGCTCAGCCTGTCTGGAGTTGGAGATCCTGGCTGTGGTCAGTAGTTTCCAGCTGGGTCGAGGGTCAGCCTCAAACCCAGCTTGGGCTCAACTAGTGAGCAGCACCCCAGTCCCTGGGGCAGCGTCGGGAACGGCCCCAGTGGCAGATCACGCTCTGTCTCTGTGCCGTCACCGGCCACCTCAGCCTAAATTTCCACCAGGACTTTGTGTGTCCCCAGCCAGGCTGCAGAAGTGAAGATGTGCTTCACTCTCACTGGCTGGCTGGAAATTCCCTAGACACGCCTCCCTGTCTGGGGTAAAGGGCTGGGGGTCACCCCTTGTCTCTGGGTCCAGTTCCCTTTGATTTAATGTGGGACTCGGGGAAGCATTGCCACAGCCGTGTCCGTCCTGACATCCTGGGCTTTGCCTCCAGAGACTCCACCAGCTACATGTTAAAAAAAGAAAAGCGTAGGGACTTTATAAACATCGATAAATTTGACGTTATAAACATAGAGTCTGTTGCTGCTTGGAGGAAACAGTGAACTACCGGGGGTTCCTGAGAAGACACTGCTGCTCCCGGTGTGGGCGCCTCTCGCCCTGGCCCCTGCCCGCCCTTGGTTCGGAGTGCATGAGAAAGTGGTCTACTTCCCAGAGCTTCCGAGAGCCCCGGGCGCCGGCCTCAGGTCCCTGCTCTCTGAATGCCAGCAGAGCAGAGTCTCTTCCCACGGGAAACCGCGTGCGCCCTGTCTCCAGCACTCACGTTAGAGCGTGTCTTCCCTGCTTGTCGGAACAGGGACCCAGGCCCTGAGCCCTGTGGGGAGGAGAAAGCCTCCTTTGTGTGTCTGCCTCTTGAGCTGGAAAACTATCACAGGGCCGTCCCCTCTGCGCTGGCCCCAGCACCTTGCCAGCAAATCCCTAATCCCAGCCTCGGAGCTCAAGACCCAAATTGGGCCTTTGTGCGAAGAATAAAGGAGCGCTTTGTGAGCCTTTCAGGAGGAGGCCGCAGAGGCACCCGGGCATCTAAGCCATCTCTTCCTCCCCTGGCTTTTGTCCTGCACTGCTGGGGAGAGCAGCACCAGGCCCCCGATCCTCCCGTTGCAGAGGTGAGGGAGACCGAGCACCTGTGGGGTCTCCTCTGGCCTGCACCCCAGCCCTGCCACCTTCCTGGGCGTCCACACGGCTCGTACCCCAGCCCTGCCACCTTCCTGGGCGTCCACACGGCTCTCACCCCAGCCCTGCCGCCTTCCTGGGCGTCCACATGGCTCGCACCCCAGCCCTACCACATTCCTGGGCATCTACACGGCTTGCACCCCAGCCGGGCCATCTTCCTGGGCATCCACACGGCTCACACCGTAGCCCTGCCGCCTTCCTGGGCGTCCACGGGGCTCCCATCCCAGCCTGGCTGCCTTCCTGGGCGTCTACATGGAGCCCCGTTTGCACCCCCCTCCCGCCCCTGCACCCTCCCCATCCTTCCGAGCTTCCCCCTTCTCCACATGCGGGAGGTGGCAGCAATCCCAAGGCACAGATCCGAGGCAGGTCTCCATGGGTGCCCAGCACCCGCTGCCCGCAGCTCCTGGGGAGCTGTCATTGAAACCCCCAAGTCCAGGGAACGTCGCACAGAACGTCCCGTGGTGCCTTCTCCACCCAGGCGTCTCACTGGCCCGCATTAGCTGGCCTAGAGGATTTCACTGTAGGAGCGACCACATTTCCTCCGGCCCCCTCGCCTGTGGCTGTTTGCTGTCAGGGCCGAGGGCATGTCCCTGCATCTCCATCCCTGGACACAGCAGCTGGGCTGCCCCAGGGACCTCTTACCTCAACAGTTTACTATGTTTACCTGGGGCCTTTGACTTTACCCAGGCCACGGAATCCTAGTCAGTGGGGCTGTTGTAGAGCCTGTCACTGTTGGCAAGCGGGAGGCTGTGCTCAACCCTCATGCCGCTCTCCGGGGGCGTGTATGGCCGTGTTCCCCTTGGGGGAGCATCTCTGCCCTGTAGCTTATAGCACTTGGGAAAAGCACAGCTCAACCTGGTTTCCCACCTGAGTCAGAGCACGGCATCTTGCGGCATCTCTGCTGTACACTGCGGCCTCACGTGCTTCACCTCGAGCTCTCTGGGCGACACTAGCACGTGGTGAGGTCAGCTCCATTCCCTGGAAGTGAAGCTGGAGGCTCAGGGAAGCTGAGGACCCTCCCCAGGTCCCCAGGAAGTGAGGGGTAGTGTTCCTGAGCCCTCGCGCCTCAGGAGAGCCTCGTGCTCAGGGGCTCCTGGTGGAGTGAGGTGCGTGCCTGCTGTGCTCTGCAGACGTGAGGGGTCAGACCGTGTGGGTGGAGCTTGAGGGGCATAGACCACTGGGCTGTGAGTGCCACTGTTGCCATTCTACAGATGAGGACAGTGAGGCCCAGAGAAGTGCGTGGCACGCCTGGGGCCTCACAGCCGGCACCAGTGCTGGGGCCGGAACCTGAGCCCAGGCTCTTTATGCAAGCACCCCGGAAGCCTAGGGGCTGGAGCCTTAGGAAGGAGGCGTTGGGGTTGCTGGGCTTGGCGCGAGGCCAGCGCCTCCCTGGGCTCCCACCGCCAGGCACTGCTCACTTCCTCCCGCCCACTCCAGGAAGGGGAGGTGATAATTACCACCTTGGACGAGTTGCGCTTGTCAACAGATTTTTTAGATCTTTTATTTTATATTCATCTATCCACGTATTTATTTATTTAAAGGCCTGTGCTAGCTTTTACCCGTGTCAGGGTGGTGTGTGGGATGAAGCTGGCTTGCGAAGGAGAACCTGCCTAGGGCAGCCTCATCTTCCCACCTGCAGGATGTGGACAAGCTGCCCCTTTAGACGAGGGTGGCCATGCCCACCCTGGAGGGGCCTGAGGAAATGGGAGAAAGGAAGTAGCACCTAACCTCATGCCGCATCCCTCCAGAGGTGGCCGGTGCTGTGGCTGTTGTTCCTATTGTCGTCAGTCGTGTCAGGCAGAACTGTGGGGACTAGTGAGGAGCCCCGCCGTCCCGTCCTGGATGCAGTCGCACCAGCATAGCCCTCCTAGCCTCGCGCCCACCTGGGGTGGCTTCTGCCAGAAACGCAATGAAGTGCTTGTTTGTGGATCCACTGGTTCGGTGCCCAGGCGGGGTCCATCTCTCTGTACTTGGTTGTCACCTGTGCATCTGCTCCAGCCCCAGTCCCGACGGTTCTCGGGCCTCAGGAGGTGGGGACGCTTCACTGGGCCCTGGACATAAATGTGACCCAGCCTGGGCGGTTTGTGGGAGCAGCACCTGCTGGGAAGCCAGGCAGGGCCAGTGACTGCTCCAGAGGAGGTGGGCACCCCCTCTCCTCCGCGAGAAACCTCCCCAGGACACTTCCTCTGGCTGGGGGTCTCTGCACGTGCCCACCCTGAGCTGCACGGCGTGGTGAGGTGGCTTTCAGTTTGGGAAAGGGCAGAAGATGAGCAAGTCTCAGCCTCTGCAGCTTCCTTGCAGGGCGACTGAGGTTATAGTCCCCGAGCACGGGGAGCCGACAGAGCTGGTCCCGTGAGCCAGGCTGCCCTGCAGCCCATGTCCCCAGATGCCCACACACGCGGGAGGGGCACGGCAAGAGCTCTGGACGTGAGTGGGATGGGTTGGGGTGGCAGCTGTACCCCTGCTGCCCTCCATGCCTAGCGCTGCCAGAGGATCCTTCACCATGCCTTGCCTACTGGCCTGCGTGGCCAGCTGCTCTTGGTGGACAGTGCTGTCCCTAGGCACGGTGGAGGCCGGCAGGGTCCAGTGGGGAGAGATGAAGCAGAGAGGCTGCCTGCACCCCACAGGTCTAGCCTGGATTCCCATTCCCAGTCAGTTCCACACATTGTACCCAGATCTCATGCCTAGGATGACACCTAGGCAGGGCCCTGTGCCCTCAGAGGCTAGGAACTGGCAAAGCTGTCCACACTGCCTGAGGGCCCTGATGAGCAGAGGTGCAGTCTGGCTGGGACCCCATACTTAGCGGGGGCCTTTCCCAGACCTGGGAGGGGACCTTGATTGTGTCCCCCACAGAGGGCTGGGGAGATATGGGTGGGGACAGGCAAGGGAGGGGGCCTGTGACTGAGTCCCAGGCTCTGGTGTGAGCTGGGTGGCCCCATCCTGAGAGTCCTGTCCCTGCAGGGGCTCCGATCCAGGCCCAGCCACTATGCCCGCTGCCTCACCGCCACAGAAGGCCCAGAGGCATCAGGACAGGCACAGTCCCCGCCTCTGTCAGATCCTCCTCTCCAAACACGTGGTGACGGCCACTGGGCGAAGATCAGCGGCCGAGCAAGTCAGCTGGGAGAGCACCTGCCTGGGCAGGGAGGGTGGTCCCGGAATTTGTGCCGGGGAGTGTGTGTGGGCACAGCATGTGTGAAGCTGAGGGGAGCTGGATCTGGGGGCGAGACCAAGGCTGCCATGGGTCTGCTCCTGAGGGCTTCAGGAGGCAGCAGCCTGGCCAGGTTTGCTGAATTGCCCCTTCGCTGCAGAGTGGCTTAGGTGGCTGTGAACTCCCTGAGTCTCCCGGATGGTAAGTGGGAGGGTCATTATGGTGCCTCAGGAGCATGAGGAGCAAGTAAAGGTAGCGTGGCCCTGTTCGTTGTCGGCCGTCCCCACCGCTGTTGCCTTGTCCTTGCGCTCCGAACCTTGATGTGTGTCTGAGAGCAGGCGCTGCTGCAGAGCCCCACGGGCTTGCCCTGATTGAGCACTGCGCCAGCTCCCTGCCTCGCTCTGCCTCGGTGTACTCGGCTGTTGTGAAGGCCCCGCCTCCTCCCTGCAGGGTTTCCAGGAAGATCGGGGGCGTGGCTGAGTGGAGCAGGTGTTCGTGGTGAGGCTGGGCCTGACCAGGCCGCCCCCTCGGTTTTCTGCTCTGCTCATTCTTGGTGCCTTTTCCCATCTCCGTTTTTCCCTCTCACACACACAATGTCACATGGTCACACATCCCACAATCACACAGGCACTCACAGTCACACACACACCTTCCTAAGGTGAAGGCAGCCCCGCTGGCATGGGCAGGGCAGGTGGGGGGCACTGCGGCCTCCTGACGGGAGGGGAAGGAAGGGCTGCGGGGTGGGATTGCCACTATTGTCGCGTTTTCAGTTCAGTATGATCGTGTGCACCGGGAGGTGGCGGCTGCAGCATGGACCCTTCCTGCCTCCCGCCCACCCTCCCCTCTGCCAGGTGCTCCCAGGCCCCTACACCTCCACTTGGGACCTGGCGCAGGGGACTGATGACACCAGGGACTGACGTCTGCAGTCTTTCCCAGGTGACCGGTGCCAGGGAGGCCCAGATTGATGCCCAGTGACAGGCTCATGGCCGTGGAAGGCCCCCACCTCAGACCTAGATCGTGCCCTCAGAGAGCACCATTTTGTTGAATTTCAAAATGAGGCAAATAAATTAACAAGGAATGAAAACAAATTCCAAAAACCTCTCAGGCTTGCTCCCCAAGGCTGTCACGGCAGGGCAGGTTCCTGTGGGTTCCTCCGGGTGCATCTGTGCCCTGCCTGCAGTCCCACCTCATCTCTGAGCCCCACGCTGCAGCCTCTGTCCCTGGCTTGGGAACTGGCTCCTTGATGGGGCCTGTGTTGGGCTCACAGCCCCCAAAATGAAGAGGTAGAATTTGTGTTTACATGCATAGGGGCACTTTTCTGGGGGTCTACAAAGGGGCCTGTGACCCCCAAAAGCTGGGAACACGAGGTAGACTGTGTTCTCTCTGGGGTCAGGGCCACGTTTTGCTCTCGTGTCCTCTATCTGGCCAAGGACAGGGTAGCCCTGGCTTGGCATGGGGGTCATAGGGCTCACGAGCTCTTCTTGCAGACAGGCCTGGGATGATCAGAGTGGGGGGCATGTGCCAAAAGGTGGGAACCAGTGTCCACTCGCCTGTGACCCTGGCCCACTGCTCACAGTAGCCCCAGCTCCTCTCCTGCCCCCACAGTGTGCACGGCGCTGCCCAGAGCTCTGGGGGCCCGCAACTCCCAGAGGCGTGGGAGGCCAGGGCCTAGCATCTGTGATTCATCTCCTCTTGAGACAGAGCTGAGTGGCCTGCTCGGAGCCATGGGGAGACTTGGCCTTGGGGCGTGGTGATAATGGGGGGTGTCAGTGCTAACAAGGTCTGGGCCTGGGGCGTGCTGGTAATGGGGTGGGGAGGTCAGTACTGACAAGATCTGGGCCTGGGGCATGGTAGTAATGGGAGGGGTCAGTGCTAACAAGGTCTGTCTGTCATCAGCAGAGTCCCCAGGCCCAGTTTGCCGAGCTGGCTGATGATGAGAAGATCTTTAATGGGAGTGACAACATGTGGCAGGGCCAGGAGCAAGCGCTGCTCCCGGACATCACCGAGGAGGACCTGGAGGCCATCCGACTGCGAGAGGAGGCCATCCTGCAGATGGAGGTGAGGCTGGCTTGGGCAAGCGTGCTCACTCTCCACGCTCCACATGTGGAGGCCAGGGACCAGGGGAGCCCAGGTGCCAGCCCTGCTGCACCATTGCTTACCCTCGGCCTGGTGGCCTTGGAACTAGGCCTCCATGGCCTTGCCCATTCTAACCACCTCTCTCTGGCCATCTGGTCCAATAAGGGAGAGATGGGAGTCTGGGAACCCCATCCCCATTCCCTCCTTCCCGGGTTTCCCTAATAGGGCACAGCCCTCTGGCCAGGAGCCGGGGTATATGCTGGGGTAGCCTCTCAATCACCATGGTCATTTCCTTTGCTGTGTGGTTAGACTTCCAGGAGGCTGTTTAGCTCTAATGAAAATGATTTGGTGCTTAATGCAGTTCCCTGTAACTTTTTTTTGAAAGGTTGAATAGATTGCTCAGAACTGAACCTGCAATTTGGTGGTACTACCAGCAGGTGGTGGGGTGTGCTGTCAGGGTGCAACTGTAGGGTGTGGACATTGGATGCTGCTTATTCTTCATTTCTTTAAAGTTTACACATGTATAATACCTGCTGCCAAATGTATCTCTAGCCCATGGTTAATCTCCTTGAGACAGTTGCTAAAACAGAGTATCCCAAGAGGCACCTGAGTCTGGGTCTGCATGTGTGCACGTGTGTGTGCACGTGTGTTCATGCATGTGAGTGTGTGCATAAGTGCATGCTTGTGTGAGTGCGTGTGATGCACGTGAGTGCATGTGTGTGTGCATGCATGTATGTGTGTGTGCGTGCATGTGTGAATGTGTGTGTGCATGCATGTATGAGTACATGCATGTGTGAGTGCATGTGTGCATGCATGTATGCATGTGTGTGTACATGTGTGTGAATGCATGCATGTATGAGTGCATGTATGAGTGCATGCATGTGTGAATGCATGTGTGCATGCATGTATTGTGCATGCGTGTGCATGCATGCATATGTGTGTGTGCGTGCATGTATTGTGCATGCGTGTGTGTGTGTGCATGCATGCATATGTGTGTGTGTGTGCGTGCATGTGTGAGTGAGCCTCTTCTTCCTTGATGCCTGAGTGTACATAGAACACATCAGTCAGGCAGCTTGGTGGGGACACGCTCTGTTGGGATCCGAGCCTCTGTGTGTGACCTTGAACATCCTTCCCTTCTTCTGGCCTCCTCATCTGCAGAAGGTGCTAGGGCCTGCCCACTCTGAAGCTCCCAGGGGCTGGGTTTCTGGAGCAAATATCTGCCTAAGAGCTGACTCTTCTAGAAAAGCGGAGGCCTGGCAGTAAGTCAGCTAAGTCACTGGGTTAGGACCTGTGGCTAGTTCTGCTCTCCCAGGAAGCAGGCCATCCACTCTCAAGGGAAGGGAATACCCCACAGTGCTGGGGCTCAGTCCCCTTCTGCCTTTGCCCCTTACTTCTGTGGCCCCCCCACCTCCCTGCCTCTGCTGTGGCAACCCCCTACTTTGGCCTGATGGAGGAGCGCCCATTTCTCAAGACCTGTGTTCGGGGCCCCCGCCACCTCTGTGAGTGTCCTCCCCTTCACCCTTTCCTGTTCTCGGGCTCCCCAGAGAGGAAGGCGCCAGCTCTGGGCCTGTGGCTGCTTTGGGGGCTTCTCTCGGGCTGAACGAGCCCTTTGCTCCTGCTGAGATGCTCCAGAGAACCGCCTGAAGCACAGAGATGGTTTCCATCCCTCTCTGCTGGTGCAGCGAGGCCCACTGTTCCCAGAGAAGCAGAGAAACGGGCGCTCAGGAGCTCTTCCAGAAGCACTACCCCGAAGGCTTCACATCCAGAGAGGCAGATGGACCTGCTTCCCCTTTGCACTGGAATCAGATCCACCTGGGAAGGTCCAGTCTCAGCCCTCCCTGTGGGGCATAGAGTGGTGTGAGGAGAGAGGAGGCACTGCTTGTTGATTAAGTCCAAGGAGTGGAGGCCGTTCACAGAAGCTCATTCTGCCAGAGAGCCCAAACCCCCACATAGGGCTGCGGGCGTGAGGAGGCCATTAGAGGGCAGCATCCCGAGAGAGGCGTGGCTCCTGCACAGTGGAACTGGCCCACCTCCAGCCTCCTGGCGCTCGCTCCGCAGCATCTATGGAACGGGTCTCGGGGTTCCCGTGTGGCGCCTTTACCCAAGGGGCTGGCTTCTCCTTGTCCTGGCCTGGGAGTCCTGCTCCCAGGGCCTGGTGAGGGCTCGTGCCGGTGCAGCCACCCCAGGATGGGGTTCAGAGGAGTGGAGGCTGGGGCTGGCTGCCCCTCCTGTGATCCTCTGTGTGAGGGCCTGTCCATCCAGCAGTCCTGTCCCCAGGTTCCCTCTGGCGCTCTGTGTGGTGAGTGTGGGCCGAGCAGCGGCCTTTCCTGGGGCAAGGGCGCCCCACGTGGAGGCCACTGCAGTCGTCCAGCTCAGAGATGGAGAGGCCTGGGTCAGGGCGGGAGAAAAGCTGGTGCTCTGGGCTGAACTGAATTCACTCAAGAGCCTGGGCTTGTGTCTAGACCAGAAGACCCAGGTGGCCCGGGCTTTGCCTGTGGCCCTCGGGGCCCCTCACATCTCAGCACTGTGTGGAGGGCGGGTAGCAGGGGGGACTAGGAGCGGTGCGGAGTGGGAAGGCCCCATGGCCAGCCTGGCCCTCCCAGCCTCAGTTTTTTTGTCTGCAGCATGGGGGTGACACAGCGGATGTGGATCCTTGTGCCAGCAAACAGCAGGCGCAGGACGGAGGGTGACGGGGTGGGAGTCGTTCTTGGAAGGCATCCGCACATCTCACTGCATCACTCCCCCACTTTGGTCTCTGAAAACGGGAAAAACAAAACGCAAATTGTCATTAGCCTTTAGGAAGCCCTCCCCCGGGTCTGCAGCAGGTCCCGGTGACAGGAGCTCCAGCGTGATGCGTGAGAGGCTGTGACGCAGCGGAGGTCCCACGTGCCAGGCCCTGCAGGCCCGATTGCTTTGGGGCCATCTTTGCAGCCTGCACAGGGCTCGGGGGGTGGGCGGCAGAGTTTTGTGGAACCGTGTTACGCACCTCGGCTGGCTGCAGCCCTTTCCTGTGGAAGCTGGCACCCTCGTCCGCTCAACTCTCCTGCCACATTCACTGGGGGCTTTGGGATTTGCAAGATATTATAGGTTCAGAAGTCCCCTAGGGCAGACTTGGGGTCTGAGAGAGAGCCCCCTTCGCGGCCAGCCCTCAATGACTAGGTGGCTAGTGGGGTTGTGAACATGTGGGGCAGCTGAGGCCCAGGGAGGGGAAGCAGTGTCACAGCGGTGGGCCAGTGTTGCGCCATTCCTGGTGCCCACCCTCCGCCTTGCTCCTGGTTTACTTGAGTGTCCGCGGCTCCTGTCAGGCAGGGTGCAGATCGGGGTCGTGTTGGGGGCTCCTGTCCACTGGGACAGATGGCCCCGCCCAGCATCCGTTTCCTTTGTTCTCCTCCCAGCATCGTCCTTGGGACAAAACAAAGGGCCAGGCTGGGGATATGCTGTCCGGGCTTTAGGCCCGTGTCCACTCACTGGCTGGGTGACCTTGAACTCCTATTGGCCTTGGTCGTTTCGTCTGTGAAGTGGGCAGGTGGAAGGACGCTCTCTGTCCTCAGGGACTTGCCAGCTGGGACAGCCCGTGTGGCCGTAGGCAGAGTGTAGCCAGCTGGGATGGCGTAGGCAGAGTGTAGCAGGCCCTGTGGGGCATCTGCAGGCCCTGTGGAGGTGACAGCCCGTCAGAGGACCCGCAGGGTGCTGTGTGGCTGGCTTGAGAGGCCCAACAGTGACTGGGCAGGAGACAGTGGAGAGTGGGCCAGCCTCAGTTCTGGGCAGAGACCTTGGCACTGTGGCCCCCCCAGGCCTGGTGCCATCGGATTCTGAGTTAGGGTGTCCTGCCCCATCCTGGGGAGCCTGTCGGGACCGCCGGGACCCACCCTGAGGACCCCTGCTGGCTTCCATGTGCCCCTGAGCACCCTGCCCCGATCTGAGCATTGCCGCTTCCATGGCGTGCCCTCCTCAGGGAGACACTCCGCACTGCCCTCGACTGCCCCAGCTCCCTGTCCGCCTCCCATGGGGAGTCTCTGGCTGGTCCCTGCCCCGACAGACGGTGAGCGGCCCTTGCCTGCTTGGGGTCAGCCCCATACCCAGAGCCTGGAGTAGTGGGCTCCACAGCAACTTGCCGGTACTTGTGGAACCAACGTGTCAAACTGGTCAGTGCCTGCAACGACAGTGACTGCCCTTCCCCCATAGTGACCACCTCCCTCCTCCATGACAGTGACCATGTCCCTCCCCCGTGACAGTGACCACCTCCCTCCCCTATGACAGTGACCACATCCCTCCCCCATGACAGTGACCATCCCTCCCCCATGAGTCACCACCCCTCCCCCACGACAGTGACCACCCCCTCCCCCACGACAGTGACCACCCCCTCCCCCACGACAATGACCACCTCCCTCCCCCATGACAATGACCACCTCCCTCCCCCATGACCACCCCCTACCCCATCACAGTGACCACCCCTCCCCCACGACAGTCACCACCCTCCCCCACGACAATGACCACCCCTCCCCCATGACAATGACCACCTCCCTCCATGACCACCCCCTCCCCCATGACAGTGACCACCCCTCCCCCACGACAGTGACCACCCCTCCCCCACGACAGTCACCACCCCTCCCCCATGACAGTCACCACTCCTCCCCTACGACAGTGACCACCCCCTCCCCCACGACAATGACCACCTCCCTCCCCCATGACAATGACCACCTCCCTCCCCCATGACAATGACCACCTCCCTCCCCCATGACCACCCCCTACCCCATGACAGTGACCATCCCTCCCCCACGACAGTCACCACCCTCCCCCACGACAGTCACCACCCTCCCCCACGACAATGACCACCCCTCCCCCATGACAATGACCACCTCCCTCCCCCATGACCACCCCCTACCCCATGACAGTGACCACCCCTCCCCCACGACAGTGACCACCCCTCCCCCATGACAGTCACCACCCCTCCCCCATGACAGTCACCACCCCTCCCCCATGACAGTCACCACCCCTCCTCCATGCGTCACCACTCCTCCCCTATGACAGTGACCACCCCCTCCCCCACGACAATGACCACCTCCCTCCCCCATGACAATGACCACCCCCTACCCCATGACAGTGACCACCCCTCCCCCACGACAGTGACCACCCGTCCCCCATGACAGTCACCACCCCTCCTCCATGCATCACCACTCCTCCCCTACGACAGTGACCACCCCCTCCCCGATGACCACCCCCTTCTCCCATGAGAGTCATCACCTCCTCCCCAACAATGACCATCCCCCTCCCCCCATGACTCACCTCCCGCTCCATGACAGTCACCACCCCCTCCCCCACAATGACCACCCCTCCCCCATGGCAGTCACCACCTCTCTCCCATGAGTGACCTCCCCCCTCCCACAACAGTGGCCGGACCTTCCCTGATGATAGCATGCCAGCCCCCAGTGCTAGGCCTGTCCTGAGCCCTCACTGCTGGCCTCCAGGATGGACTCAGGTCCCACAGGTAGCATCTCAGCCCTGCACACAGGGTGTCCTGCAGAGCCATGCTGCAGGGCTGTGTGGTGAGTTCAGGGGGTTGGAGGTGCGGGGAGAGGCTAGGCCAGCCCCGGAACATTCCCAGCCCGAGTCTGGGCGATGGATGGCCCAGCCGGAAGCACACCAGGCCGTGCTTCTCTTTGCCAGCGCGAGTCTGGGCGATGGTGGCCCAGCCGGAAGCACACCAGGCCATGTTTCTCTTTGCTGGTTTATGTTGGGCATCTTCCTTTTTCTCTCCTGTGTGAGAATGGAGTTGATAAATACAGTGAAGTTCATCCGAGAGCAGAAGTGGAGCCACCCAGGGGCCGGTGGAGGCTGAGGGTTGCCAGTGAGGGGGGCCTGTCCCCTGTGTGTTCCATGGCCTGTTCAATGGCCGCAGTGCAGCTGTCCTTGGCCTCCATGGGGCCCTGGCCCTCTGCATGGTGCCGGGAGTCTCCGCCAGACAGGCCCTGCTCCAACTGCATACACGGAGTGTTAGAGGGGCAGAGCGGCCACCCGAGAGTGAGCAGGACCTGGGGCCGGCTCAGTGCACAAGCTCCCTACAGGGAGGACGCTATGCCCACTTCCCAGTGGGGGAGGCCACATGGCTGGAACCCAGGCAGTCTGACTCTGACCCAAGTGCCATCTGTCTCTGGAGGGTGCAGGGCCTGGCAGCCCTGGCATTTGAACCTTTCACCTGGGGCTGCCCACCATCTCCCAGCTGAGGGTCGTAGTGAGGAGGGGTCGTGCCAGTTACATGTGGGAGCTGAGTCTGCATATGGGTTGCTCGGATGGGAGAAGGCTCAAGGGGTCCCAGAGCATTGCCTGTCTCCACTGTGTACTCCCTTCCCTGGGGCTCCCCTCCCTGCCTGAGCTGAGGAAGCCCGGCTCTGGCCTTCCAGCCTTGGGCAGCCCTGGTGCTGGTCCCAGCCTGGAGCCCCAAAGCCTCCCAGAACTCTGGGTGTCGGGCATCCATGTGCCGCGGAGGCGAGTGCTGGCGGCTGGCAGCCTCCTGGCCAGCGACCCTGTCTGGATGGGGGAGAAGATGGAGAGGCCATTCCCATCTCATCACCAGGAGTGTGAGCTTTAATTGTGTCTGAGCAGCAGTGCGAGCCCAGGCGTGGGTGAGGAGGTGTCTGGGCATCCAATTAGGTCGTGTCCAGGAGCCATTCCCTGTTCCCACAGCAGCAGCTCCTCCGTAGGGCTGTCTGCTGGCCCTCAGCTGTCTGCCTGTCCAGCCAGGCCCTCTGAGCGCCCGCAGCTGTGCCCACCCTGTATGGACCCTGCTGACCAGCCCCACCTCCTCTTGGCCTTGGCTGGGAGAGAGCGGGCTTCCAGGACAGCTGCCTCCACCCTCTGCACTGAGCTGCGGGACTCCCAGAGGAGGCAGGGTGCCCACGTCCACACAGCAAGACTGCCAGCTGCCGCCAGGAGCCCAGGCCAGAACCATGCCCGGTGCCTCCCACGTCACTCTCTGAGCCCTGGGTCTCCGACTCCTGCCAAATGGTTGGGAATGAGAAGGCCCTTGAGGTAGTGGCTGCAAGGTGCTTTGCAAACCAGGAGTCCATGTGACCCTGTGAGTGAGGGCATGAAGGACCAAGGGCAGCCGTCAGCGTGGTATTTGGGCCCTTGCTGTTGCCCCAGGTGTTAGCGAGGTGGTTGATTCTTCCTTGTCCCTGCAAACTCGGGCCCTTCGATTCTCCCAGGGGCCCTGGGCACCCTGTTGGCCTTCGCTGTTTCTCACCTCCAGTGCCCTTCCTCACACTGCCCTCCACCTTCCTTCTGGCCACTCTGCATCCTCTGAGGTCCCCAGGGGGTCCTGGCCCTCTGCAGACCCTGAAACAGTTCGCTCTTTCCTCCTCGCCCCAGCCTCCCTTACTCCCTCTCCTCATTGCGCCCTGGGTGGGCTGCCCCTGCCACTACCCCTGTCCCTGCCCCTCCAGGTGGGGCCTAGGTCTTTTTTATTTGGCCAAGATGGAGAATAGGGTGGCCACAGTGGCCAGGGGAAGCTGAGTGCTAAGGCTAATCCAGTGTGGCCCCTGCTCTCCTACCCCCACTGCAGCCCCACTTCCTGCTTGCTGCCCCCACTGCAGCCCCACTTCCTGCTTGCTGCCCCCACTGCAGCCCCACTTCCTGCTTGCTGCCCCCACTGCAGCCCCACTTCCTGCTTGCTGAGGACCCCGTGGGGCTGAAATGCATCCCTGCAGTGTGTGGGCAGATGCTCCAGGGCAGAGCCAACAGGTGGCGTCTGAACACCAATAGCACCCAGTTAGCAGGAGATGACCCTCGATCCGAGGTGGCCAGAGCTGTGTGACTGGCAGACTGGTGGCAGGGATGACAGCCAGGTCTCCAGGAAGCTTCCTTGTCCCCTGGGGAGGGGAGCCGGCAGGCCTGAGGCGTCTTCTAGCCAAGGAGAAATACAAGGTGGTCCAGGATCCCAGGCTCAGGCACAGCCATACCACTGGGCCACATGACCCTGGGCGGGTCTCTCCTGGAGCCTCAGTTTACCTATCTGTAAAATGGACACAATGACACCAGCCTTTGCTGGCCTCAGGGTGAAAGTGCCACGGTGGAGTGGAACTGCCTGGTGAGAACTCAGGCCTGGGAAGAACCTGGGCCGGGAGGTGTGGCCGTGGCTGTCCATGTGCCTCACACCCACCCTCCTGCCATGCTGGGGATCTTCACCTGCCCCTCCCTCCTTCAAGCGTCCCAGCCCTCTCCCTCGGGAATGCAGCCGAGCTCTGGGGTGAGCAGGTGAACCCTGGGCTTTGCTGTTGGCTCAGCAGCTCACTGTCCACTGAGGGGTTAGCCTCACACTGCTGCCAGCCGGGGTATTGGTGCCACTGAGAACAGCAGCAGATGCTGCTGATGGCCTGCGGTGCGGCTGCTCGAGGGAGGGGGTCTGCATTTTCTTGGGGACTTCTGAGGACGGAAAGCACTCAAGCCTAGGAAGTGCTGGAGTCCTGGGATTTCTTCATGTGGGGTCCTGGGGCTTTCTGGGGCAGGAAAGACGAGCCGTGGCCCCCCACATGCTGTGTGCTGAGCGTGGGGGAGGTGGAGCTTGCACCCCGTGAAGAGCCCGACCGACAGGGCTGTGTTTCTGTGGCGGTGTGGGGCTGTGGATCCACCATGGCGGGGCACCCGGTGAAATGTGTTCTGCCCGCGTTGGTCTGGGATAGGGCTGGGAACTGGCTCTTTGGGGGCTCTGAAGGGCCCTCGGTGGGTCTGGTGCAGCCGGGAGTAGGGCTCCATGCTCAATGTGCTTTGGGGCTTAGGTGGCATCCTGGGGGCCTGGAACAGTCTTCCCGTGGTTTGTTTCACGTCTGCTCTCTTTCCCTGTCCTCACCCCACTGATGACCTTGACCTTGCTTCTCATTCCACGGAGAAACAAGCCCTTAGAAGAGCACGTCGACAGCCTCCTGGGGCCTGGCTGCCTCCTCTCCAGGGCGGTGGGTGAGCTGCTTGCTCCACAGCTAGCCTGTGGCTCCCGCCCTGGCTGTGCTCTCCCCCTGCCGCCGCCTCCACACGCCCATCTTGGGCCCTCACGTCTCCCTCTTCCGATTCTGACACAGACCATCAGCAAGCACGTTGCAGTCATGCCCATCTTCAAAAGCTCCCATGAAAAAGGGGGCCACAACTGCCCGCCCGCCACTGGTTCTCACACTCCTCCGTTCCTCTCCGCCCCTCGCGTCACTTCCACGGGGAAGCTGGGGGTTCTGTGGGTCAGAACTTCCAGCGGGGCAGAGCTGAGACGCTTTGCCTGTCCACTAGCCTGGAGAGCTGAGGGTGGAGTCTCTCGGGAAGGCTCATGTGCCCGTCTCGTGTTGGTGTTCTGGCTATTGGCTGGGACGTGGGCTGGGCTCTGGGCCGGAGCTCCACGCTTGGCCTTTTCCATGGCCTGGTTTCCTCCCGGCATGGAGGCTGGGCCCTGGAGGATGCTGCCAGGACCCCGGCAGAGCCAGAAGGAAGCCGAGCCTCAGAAACCCTCTAGTGTCCCTTCTATCATGTTCTGCTTGAAGGGGGTGAGGGGGCGGGAGGGGGGGACGTGCATTGCTGTGACCGTCCGCAGGAGAGGCAGCTGACCCTGGGCTCCCAACGGACTGTCCTTTCCCTCTCTTCTCACCGCACGTCTCACAGTTCCCTGGGCAGGCCCAGCCACCCCTGCTCCTCGTTCCTGTTGCCCAAGACCCAGAGAACCTGACGCCCAACGCCTGAGCCGCTGGCTCCCTTTCACTTGCAGGCCCTGACTCCAGGGGCGCCCTCTAACCTCCGCTGCTCCTGCGCTCGCCCCACACACTGTGGGGTTCTCTTGTTAGGATTCATCTCACCACTCGAACGGAAGCCCGTGGAGGCAGCGGCGTTCCTGTTCTGGTCACGTCTGTGTTTGCAGCAGCTCACAGGCCTGACGCTGCCTGGCACCCAGTGGCTGCTGAATGAACAAATGGGTGGGTGGCGGTGCTGGGTGGGGTGGGTGGAGGAGGGCTGGGTTGGGGGCTGGGTGAGTGTGTTTCTTTCCTGGGACTCCGTGGAGGCTCCGTGTTTAACGACAGGGTCCTGCTGCCATTATTTATATACGTCTCAGCCCACACCAGAGCTCTGTGAGAGTGAACACTCCTACGTTCTGATTCTGTCAGAGATGATGGTGGCTTGGAGCAGGCCCATCGCTTGCCCAGGGTCACGCAGCTCACACGCCACGGAGCTGGGATTCGAGCCCAGGTGCCCAACTCCAGCACGAGGCTGTCCTCACCGCGATGCTCAAGAGCCGACTCTTGCTTGGCCTTTCTGAGATGAGGATGGTGGGATTTGTCTCCGAGGCCACCCGCTGGTCCAGAGCCAGGCATGGAAAGAGCCAGCACCCCAGGAGCCAGTGACTTAATCCCCAGTTGAGGACACCAGTCCTGAGCAGTGGGCGGCGGGCAGTGATTTGTCTCCCTGGACTGGAGAGGTCGGAGGGAACAGGCGCGTGCCCTTCAGTCCACTGCCAGCGTACAGCAGGCTCACCGGGGCATTGGTCCAGAGCTGGCGTCTGCTTCCCACCAGCTCTGCCTACCTGCCCCTCCGTGTCTGCACTGGGCTCCCCTCGCCAAGCCCATCTCACCTGCTGGAGCTCCTGAGCGAGCATCACCTGACCCAGGTACAGAGCTCAGAATACGCCAGCTGCTCTGTTGCCATGGCTACCTGGCAGGCCTAGGAGGGCGGAGGATGGGATGCAGAGATGGCCCAGGCGGGGCTCCAAGGCTCCAGGCAGAGCCCAGCAGATCTGCCCTGCGGTTGGCATTGCACAGCCTGAAGGTGACTGACTTAGCTGATCTCTAGCTGTAAATGAGAGAGTGGACAAATAGATGCATACGGTTTGGTGACTCCATTAACTGGAATAGTCGTCTTTGTAGGTGGATGGTTGCCAAGATCCTGATTATAAGAAGAGATGCTGTGATAGAGAAAAATGCAGTGATGTTTTGACTTCTCGTTCTGGAAAGTGAAGGGAACACACAGGCATACACACACCAAGGTTTTATGATGTCTCGTGCAAGGGACTTTTTCCACTGTGCCAGTGAAAGAAGAGAAAGAAAATTCCATGAGAGCTTTTAATGAGTTCTAGTTTTAGAAGCAGTCTGAAAAATAATTGCATGATTTAACCATCTACTAAGTTCTGGGTCTCTCCCCCGCTCTCCCGCTCTCTGGCTGCCGTGCCAGGGCATAGCTTGCCTGTCCCCAGAGAACAGCACCAGGACTGCCGCTGCCCTGGAGGGCTGCATCCCGGGCAGCCCCAGCCCCTCGTGCCGGCCCCACCCTCCTCAGGCCTGGCCTTGGCCTCTCCGTCATCCCAGGACTGAGGACTGGGCTTCCGCCTAGAACTTGGCTCCCACCTAGGCCCATGGGGGAGCCCAGATCTCTGGCAAGTCCCCCAGGTGTGCCTGGGGGTGGAGCTGCGCCTGCCCCAAGCTTCCTTCTCAGCAGCTGGGGCCTGCCCAGGGCCCACAGTGCCTGAGGGGTCCCACCCATGCTAGCTGCCTGCCAGAGAGGCCCTCCTCTGGCTCTTACGGTGGGCCCTCTCTGGGCCCATCCTTGGGATCTGCCTGCACTGTCGGCGACAGGCCCAGCTGCAGGTCCCAGCCCCACTGTGCCTACCTGGCTGTCCCACAGCCACAGGGTGTGTTCAGCTCTTTATTCCTCTGTTCGTTCTGAGACCAGCACTGGGCCAGGACGAAGGAGAATCCCCAGTAAGTCCCGGCTGCTCTGGTGATGGTGACGGAGGAAGAGACACAAAGGCAGGCAGTGCCTCAGGCTTCCTGCTCCCTTCAGGAAGCTCCTATGCAGAGGGCTTGGGGCTGCCTGGTGGAAGTGCTGGAAGTGGCCCATCCCTTCACATCCGGGGCCTGTAGGGCAGGCCTCAGGGCCAGGATGCACCCTGCCCCATCCTGAGACAGCACAGTGTGTGTGCGTAGCCCACAGCCCATGTGGCTGATGTGGCAGGACCTGGGTTTCTGGGGCTGCCTGGGCCCTGAGCAGCTCTCTCGGGTTCTGTGAGATCCCGGCCCGGTTGCCAGGAGGGATAGCGGAGCTGTGGTCTCCAGCCTCAGGCTGGGGAGCAGGGAAGGGCCCCAGGCTCGCTACCCGACTTCAGCATCCTTTCCCTTCTATACAGTGAAGGACTGGGTCCGGCTGGCCCTTCCCAGGGCCTGTGGGCAGTGGTTCTCCGTGGTGAGCCATTTTCCAGAAACAAGGGTCAGGGGTTTCTTAACTGTGGCTGCGTGCCTGGAGCCCGAGCTTATGTTCAGGCTTTGCTTCCCGCTTTGTTCGAGGTGAACGACGTTCACTCATCATTGAGCGCCTCGGCACGAGGTGCCTCCGAGTGTGGGCTGGGCCGGCTGGCAGCTCACCCGTCTGCTGGGAAGTGGGACCAGGTCGATGTGTGAGTGCCAGGCGTCTTAAAGAGAGGGGCACGTAAAATGAGAACGAGCAGACTTCACACAAATGCTGCGTTTGCTCCTAAGAGGTCAGGGAGTGGGAACCTTTCGGCATGCGGCCCTGAGGCCCTGCCAGCCCTGCCGGCCCGGCCGAGCCTCTTAAAGCTGGGCTGCATGAGCCCGTGGTGCCAGCAGCCATGGTCCCTCTCACAGGAGGCACAGCCACCGCACTGAAGGCTTGGAGTCTGTGTGTCCCGCGAGCTGGCTGTGGTGCAGATTAACATTCTGTGTCTTAGCTCATCCCAATGGGCAGTTATCACTGTTCCTGCTGCTTCTCTTCTGAGTCCAGCAACGAGTGGGCGGGAGCCCCAGCAGCAGCCCCAGCCCAGAGAACACGCCCCCCACCGTCTCCTCTGTGCGCCTGACATGTTTCTGGTAAGGTTGGTGGGGATCGCAGGTGGCCCTGCCAGTGCCGGCTCCTGTCAGCCACCCTCAGCCCCAGCACTGACTACAAAACGCTTCTGCCCAGGAGGACCTGGGGCCCTGGAGGAGCAAAAGCCCCCTGTGAAGCCAGGCAGCGGCAGTGAGTGTCGGCAACGGGACAGAAAATCACTTCGGCCACTGCGTCTCTGGGCGCCGCCCCCAAAATCTAGAACGCAGGCCATCTGTGCCCTGTGGGTGCCACAGCGTCTCTGCCTATCTTGGGAACACCATGTCCCAGCCCATGCTTTCGGGGTTATGGAAGTTGACTCTGATGTCATCAGGGAACGCCCAGTGCAGTGGCCATGTACGCACAGAGGCGTGCCTGGAACGATGAGGCGGAGCCTCAGGGACTCACAGCTGCCTGTCTTCCACCCTGCCCCAGCAGCTGGGTGTCCCAGGCCCCTGAAAGGCACTGGACTCGGCCTTGCTCAGCCACACCCCTGCCTGGTATCTCTTACCAAAGCTGCCTCCCCACAGGCCAGGGCAGGGGCTTGGAGCCGTGCTTCCCCCCAGGGACACAGCATCGTGCCAGTGCGGCCCTTCTCTGCTCCTGCTCGTGGGAAGCTGAATAATTGGTGCACACATTTGAGGCCCATCCCATGCTGGTGGCTGCAGCATGGGAGGTCCTCAAGGGAAGCCCACCGTCCCTGAGATCTGGCCGGGGTCCTGGGTTCCACGTCCGGGAGGGCGGCCCACCGTCCCTGAGATCTGGCTGGGGTCCTGGGTTCCACGTCCGGGAGGGCGGCCCACCGTCCCTGAGATCTGGCCGGGGTCCTGGGTTCCACGTCTGGGAGGGCGGCCCACCGTCCCTGAGATCTGGCCGGGGTCCTGGGTTCCACGTCCTGGAGGGCGGCCTTGGTTGCCGCCCCGTGTTGGTGGTGGTAGTGACTTGGGTTGGAGGCTGTCTCAATGTGGGTTGGATGCGGATTCTAGCATTTTCCAGCTGCGTGTCATTGGGCAGTCACTAACCCTCTCAGTGACTCAGTTTCCGTCTTCCCTGTCAAATGGGGCAATAACAAGTGAGTCACACGCCGTGTGGGGAGATGCTTCTGCCTGTGAAGCCCTTGGGAAGACCCCTGCAAGTCCCTAAGGCCATGAGGCACCAAGACCAGACTCAGGGTGCACCAGGCCTGGGTATGCTCAGTGGCCAGGGTCGAAGTTGGTGGTGGTGGGGTCATGCCTGGCTTCTGACGGGGTCAGGTCTGTAACTGGGAAGCTTGTGGAGATGGGGACCCGCCTGGCTGAGCCATGCTTCATGACCTTGCTGTCCCCGTCGTAGGACGGAGCCTAGGCTTGGTCTCCAGAGCCGGTGGCCTCACTGCAGCAGAAGGTGGTGGTGATGAGAACGGAAACCGGCTCGGGCCAACCCACGCCCATCCTTCCATTTGCTGTTGCCCCCATTGCCGCCGCAGATGCACACCGAAGCCATGACCCCTGGGCCACCTTCTTGCTACCTTCGCAGCCACTGCCCAGTCCCTGCAGAGTGACCGCCTGCCTCTGTAGCACATTTAAGCCCCATAATTGAATTGCGGTTGATACCATGTGTCAGTTTAAGATCATGCTAATGGTTTCATTTCCCAGAATACTCCTAAAGAGAAAATGAATTCCCTTGTAACATTTTGCATTGGGGTGAAATGACCCTCATGGAAATCAATCCCAGCTCTGGAATGAGCTGCTGACTGGATGGGTGTGCCAGGGCAGGGGTCACAGCAGGCCTGAAGGAGGTTCCCCGGGACTTGGCTGGAATCCAGCCATGTGCCAGGCACTGTGTGAGGAGGGTTGGTTTTGTTCAGGTGTTAAGTGAGCAAACCTGGCTTGAGGTGACCAGGCTTGCCCAGGGCCATGCATCAGGCCAACTAAGGAGCCATCCTAGGTGCAGCATGGCAGTCAGGGAAGGAGTGGGCATCTGGTCAGTGAGCAGGGGTCTGAGTCCCAACTCTTCCCCTTTCTGAGAGGCCCTGGAGGCCATGGGACCACTTGAGCCCCCACTCCCTGCTCTGTTAGATGGATGCTAGGATGCCCCTGGGTGGGTGCCAGGTGTGAAGGGATGGTATGTGCCCTGCCTGAAGCACAACCCCAGTGTGTGCTCTGAGAGTGGCGTGACCACATCCCTTAGGATCATCAGGGCCACTTTACTGGGCAAAAGGAGTTAGGGTGAAGGTAGACAGTATGGAAGATGGAAGAGGCCAGCACAGTATGCCGGGATGGAGGGATACCCCAGAGTCCTCCTGGCCCATGTTTCTGTTCCTTACTGTGTTCACTAGTTTCGTGGAGCCACTCAGTCCTTGGATAGCAGTGGAGCAACCATCCACCTAGCAGCTCATTGACCTACTCACCCACCCACCTACCTGTCCATTGTCCGTCCACATATTGTGCATTCACTCTTCCATCCATTCGCCCACTCATCTATCCACCCATCATCCATCTATCCCTCATCCATCCATCCATCATCTACCCACCCACCCGCCTATCCACCCATCTACCCACCCATGCACCCATCCAGCCATCCATCCACCCACCCACCCATCCATCCATCTACCCATCCATCCATCCACCCATCCACCCATCCATCCATACACACACACACACACCCACCCACCCACCCATCTGTCCAACCACCTATCCACCTACCTACCCATCCATCCACCCACCCACCCATCCATCTACCCACCCATCTATTCATCCACCCACCCATCCACCATTCCATTTGTCCACCCTCCTATGCACCCATCTGTCTGTCATCCTTCCATCTACCTATCCACCCATTTGTCCACTTCTCTGAACCTGTTCGTCCATCTATCCCACTTCTTTAGGATTTGCTGAGCAGTGCCTGTGTGCTGGCCCATGCTCAGTGCTGCTACATAGAGAGGGAAAGGCAGACCTTCTGTCCAGGAGCCCTCAGGCAAGTGGGGATGGCGTATCTGCCCTAGACATTCTCTGCTCTCCTGCGGTCAGGCCTTTATGGTGCTGGGATGCCATCCTTTGCTAGACTGCACATCCTGGAGATAGGCCCTGAGACCCAGGGAAGCAGCTCACAGCCCCTGGGACACCTGGAGAGCTTGGGGTTTGGCCTCAAGAGTCAGGAGATGGAGCACTCAGATCCCTGCCTTGTCTCTGGCTTTTGGGGTGACCCTGGGCTTGCCCCTGCCCTTTCTGGGCCCAGTCATGCCTTCTCTCACAGGAATTGGACAGACCAGCTGGTCCCCGGCTGTTCTCTGGTTCCTTGTTCTGCAGGTGCCGCCCGGGTCTGCCCCAGGCTCCATGGGAACTTTCAGGTGCCCTTGGTGTCTGCCCCACAGCCCTGCTCCTGACGTGGCTGTCTTGTTTCCACAGAGCAACTTGCTGGATGTGAATCAGATCATCAAGGACTTGGCCTCCATGGTGTCAGAGCAAGGAGAAGCTGTCGGTGGGTACCCGCCCCAGCCTCGGGCCACCTGCTGCCCCGAGGGCCTGCCTGCCAGCCCCCAGTCCTCACCCCTTCACCTAAGGGTGGGTGGAGCAGCCTCTAAGAGGAGCCAGGCCCAGGTTGGAGTCCAGGTCTGAGCTTCTGCTCCCTCCCCACCCGCCCTGTCTCCTCCAGCCCCTCAGGAAGGCTAAGGGCATGGGGAGGCCCACACAGGGTGGCCCACCCACTCTGCTCATTGACAGACACTGGTCCCTACTCTGCTGATTGACAGACACTGGCCCTGCTCTGCTCATTGACAGACATTGGTCTCGCCTCTGCTGATTGACAGACACTGGCCCTGCTCTGCTCATTGACAGACACTGACCCCGCCTCTGCTCATTGGCAGACACTGGTCTCCACTCATTGACAGACACTAGCCTTCACCCTGCTCATTGACAGACACTGGCTCCATACTCTGCTTATTGACAGACACTGCACCCCCACCGCCCGGCTCATTGACAGACACTGGTCCCTGCTCCCCTCACTGACAGACACTGGCCCCACCTCTGCTAATTGACACTGTCCCCGCCTCTGCTTGTTGACAGACACTAGCCCTGGTTCTGCTCATTGACAGACGCTAATCCCACCTTTGCTCGTTAACAGACATTGGCTCCGCCTCTGCTCGTTGACAGACACTGGTCCCGCTTCTGCTTATTGACAGACAGTGGCCTCCCCTCTTCTCATTGACAGACACTGGCCCCATCTCTGCTCACTGACAGACACTGGCCCCCACCCCGCTCATTGACAGACACTGGCCCCCGCTTTGCTTATTGACAGACACTGTCCCCACCTCTTCTCATTGACAGACACTGACCCCACCTCTTCTCATTGACAGACACTGACCCCGCCTCTTCTCATTGACAGACACTGGTCCCGCCTCTGCTCATTGACAGACACTGGTCCCTGCTCCTCTCATTCATAGACACTAGCTCTCACCTTGCTCATTGACAGACACTGGCCCCATCATGATCATTGACAGACACTGGCCCCTGCTCCGCTCATTGACAGATACTGGCCTCCACGCCTTCGTCCTGGGCCTCTGCCCAGAGACTCCCCACAGTGAGGCTGTTCTGGGGTGGGTAGGGTTGTGAGATTGCAGAGATGTGGAGGCCAGAGCTCTGGTTCTGCTGTGGATGTGCCCGTGCTGGGAAGGGTGTGGGGAGAGCGGCGTGGGAACGTGCAGGCCCTGCCAGGGCACGGTGTCCTGAACTCCCTGCATCTACGAGAAGATGGGATGCACCACAAGCCAGGACACCTCCCGGCCAGAACCGTGGGCCCTCAGCCCTGCGTCCTCTGGAAAAGGAAGTGAAGCAGCAGGGCCTCCCGGGTGCCCAGGGTCAGGCCCTACCTTAGTGCCGGGCTCTATGTGGGGCATGAAGTGGGAGGCCCACAGCCTTGTCCCTTGTCTCTGAGTCCCTGGAGAAGCCCCACCCGTTTGCCGCTGGAGGCCGCCAGCCGAGGACCTGACAGGCAAGAGGTCGGGATGAAGGGGCTGAGCATGGAGCCAGGGAGGCTGGAGGCTCCATTCAGGAACCCTCACCCAGGGCGAGGGAAGGGCTTTCCCAGACAGAAGGGACAGAGGTCACAGTGCCCAGTGACCCCGCCCAGGCCGCCAGCTCCCCAGCGCCCCCACCTGCCTTGGTTGCCCTCTGTCTCCATGGGTTGCCCATGGACCTCCCTAGAGAGATCCTCACCATGAGGTCTAAAAGCTCTGGGTCCCCCTAACCCTGACCCTAACCCCGGGATGACCGCGTCCGGTTCTGACTCCGTGTGCTCTAGCCTCCTGTGCTCGTGGACAGCCAGGGTCCCTCATGTCCTCTTCCTGCTGTAGTCACACAGTGGCCCTGGCCTGCCTGTGCAGCCCCCAACCATGGTGGGGCTCGAGGTTTGCAGGGGCCTTCGAGGGGATGCTGACCTTGCCCCCCTCCCATAGGGACCCCATCCCTGCTGTGTTTTGGTGTCTTCCCCGCTCCCACTCGAGGGTTCTGACTCATTGATCCCGCCCTGTCCAGACCTGCTGCTGCCAGGACCTGGCTCCCAGGCTGGCAGGGCAGGGGCCCCCGGCTCTGGCTGGGTGTCTCTCTTCCTCAGTTGAGGAAGAGCCAGGCTACCCCTGGTGCCCACAGGCTGCCCCTGGTGCCCACAGGCCTTTGGTTAAAGCATTTGGCTGCCCACCAGGACTCTTGGGCTCCGCCCCACCCACCTACTCTCCCTCTGTGCCCTGGCCAAGCTGTGGCCTCACCTTGGGGCCTGTGCCGAGACCAGCCTCCCGGTCCCTCCTGCTCTGACAACTGGCAGTGTGTCCGGAGACCCTCATGCAGCTGGCGTCCTCTTCCCGGGTGCTGTGCTGTGTCCCCAGGAGAAGAGGGACTGAGGCTCAAGCACCCTGCTGCTCCCTGGGGCGGGGCTGGGCCAGGCTCGCCCCTCCATCCCCTTGGAGCCCGGGCTACCAGCTGCTCCGTGGCCCCATATGGCGCCTGCTGGGCTGCCCTATCAGTCCCTTACTGCTTCCTCTCCCCAGGACCCTCCTGTCTCCCTGCCCTCCTGCCTTCTCCCCACTGTCAGCTTCCCGAGGTGGCTGTAGCCGCTTCTGCCCCTGGCCAGCTGTCGCAGGCTGGGATATGCTGAGCGTGTGGAGTGCTTTGTCCACTCCAGGTGCCCACCCAGTCCCAGTGACGGGTTCATTGAGGGGGCACTCATGCCAGCAGTTCAGGGAAGGGAGCAGTCGTGGGGAGAGGGACAAACCAGGGCTGACCCACCACACATGGTCAGGGCCCCAGGGAGGCCAGAGGGCACCTGCCGGGTGGACAGGCGGGAGGCCCAGAGAGTGGCTGAGACACAAGGGGCCCAGTACAATGGATGCAGGCTGCCTATGCTGGGTGCCGACGCGAGGCCTGGCCGCTGTGCACAGATGCAAGGCCTGTGATGACCTGTGACCCCGAACCTGGCTGCTCTCCCCAAGGTCTCTGCCCCCTGCTCAGCCTCTGGTGCCTTTCCAGGGTCCAGCAGCAGCAAAGCTATGTGCCGGCAGAGCTGCAGCCCCGAGCCGGCCACGGTGGCCCTGCTGCCAGGTGCCGGGCCGGGCTCCACGCCCCTGCGGCCAGGCCCCCACTCCCGCACCAAGACACGCAAGCCCAACTTCAGCCCCCAAGAGACGGAGGTGCTGGTGCAGAGGGTGAGGCGCCACTACCCGCTGCTGTTTGGGGCACTGCGGGGCACGCCTGCCCGAAAGCACCGCGTGTGGAGCCGCATCCTGCAGGCAGTGAACGCGCTGGGCTACTGCCGCCGCGACCTGGGTGACCTCAAGCACAAGTGGCGGGACCTGCGAGGCGCTGTGCGCAAGAAGCTGGCGGAGGGGGGCCCCGCCCCCGGCCTCATCCTCACGCCGGTGGAGCACATGGTGGCGGAGACGTTCTCTGCCCACGGTCCCCAGGGCGAGGGCCAAGCCACGGAGCCCCTGCCAAGTAAGTGGGCCCTCCCTACAGCCCGCCTCCCCGGGACCACCCTGCCCTGGGGCAAGCAGGGCCGGCAAGTGGGCTGTGAGCGCTCTGCACCAGCTCCCAAGAGGGAGACCCAGAGGCCCATGGAGATGGCCCACCACCCTCCTGGCCTCTCTTCTTTTAGGTGGGGAAACCAAGGGCTGGGGCCGGGGGGGTTCTGCCTGTCTCTGGAGTGGAAGGGCTGCGGCTCACGCCTGGGGTCCCAGCTCAGGGTCCTCCCGGCATTGCCAAGCATGTGCCGCCAAGGGGCTCAACCATAGGCGCCACCTCGAGCCACGCCCACCGGGTGTCCAGATGGGACGCTGGGGCCTAGTTCCACGTCACTGTTGAGTGAGGAGCACTACCGTGGGGAGGGGTCACAAGGCGGCCGCTGGGACCAGTGCCTGGTGGGGACAGAGGCGAGAGCAGAGCTCCCCGATGAGCAGCAGCTGCGGGTGCAGCCCGGGGTGCCCTGGTGCCCTCCAAGGCCCCCATCTTGGCCTCTGCCATTCCTGCCTGATGTCCTGTGGCCAGGAGGCCTGTGTGGCCCTGGGTCCCAGCCTGGCCTTCTTCTCCACAGGCAGCCCTCCCCTCCCGAATGCAGTCCAGCAGTGGGCACAGCTGTCCTTAGGCAGCCAGGTCTTCCGAACCAGTGGGTCCCAGCAGGGAGAAGGCCCCACTTTCCCGGGCAGGGCAGCAGGGCCCGGCTGGCCCCAGGGTCTGAAGACGGGTGTCTGGGAAGAAGGGCTTCCCTCCACTCTCCCCCAGCCCCGGAGCCCCAGGCTATGGCTGCCATGAGAAGGCAAGGTCGGTCAGCAGGCCGGAGGATCGTTTGCCCGTATGCACCTCCAGCCGATTGGCCCTTGCCACAACCCCCAGGGAGCAGGAGGTGACCTGTCCATTCATTGGTCACTGTTGAGGAGTTTGGGCAGAGCCAGGGAGGAGCCTGGGCCCCAGCTTGACTCTCCCCCACCCTCTCCCCCATGCTGTGCCTCGCTCTGGCCTGCAGTGGCCTCCCCCTCCTTCTGCAGGCCCTTACCTCTGGGCCCACGTGGAAGCCCCACGTGCGGTGCTATCCAGTGACTCTCAGCCTCTCAGGACACGCTGTGCCCCCTTCTGAGCCCACGGGCCCACTCCAGGGACCACCGGAAGCCAGGCATTTCTGTCTGGCTGGGCCTTGTCTGCAGCCCCCAGCTGCCCCTGGCTCTGAGGGTGACGCTGGCTCTGAGGGTGATGCTGGCTCTGTGCCTCCTCCTGCCGCCTCCGTGCCTCCTCCCGCCGCACCTCCTCTCCTCCTCAAGACACCGCGCCAGGAGTTCCTTCGCCGTCCTCCGCATATGGTGGCGCAGCCTTCAAAGCAGAGCCGCGCTGGACTCTCCCCTTCCTGGGAGCTGCTGGAAGGACTTGGGGGACGAAGCCCTGGAAGCAGGACCAGCTCCTTCTTGAGGGCCACAGAGTAGACAGAAGGACTCAGCCTCACTGGACAGGCAGGGGCTGGCCTCAAATGCCCCCACTGGCAGCCATGGTAGAACTTGGAGTTCTGGGGCATCTCAGCTGCTCCTGCTCACAGCGGTGCCTGAGGTTGGGACACCCATGGGCAGAGTGGGCCGGGCTGGTTGGGAGATGCATGTAGACCCAGGGTGCCACCAACCCTGTGGCCGGCCTTGGACAAGGGGCCTGGGCTGTGGGCCTTGTGATGGGGCTTGGGGGATGGGCCTGGTCAGTGGGCCTCGTGATGGGGTGGGCCTGGAGGAGGACCTGGGTCCTCCTCTCAGGCCTGTGCAGGCCAGGGGTGGCTGCATCCACCCCCAGGGAGGCCACATTGTCTCCTGCAGGGCAGGTTCTTGCAGCCCAGGATTCTATGGGCAGAGGCAGACCTGGTTTGGGGGTGCTTCACAGCAAGGGTGGACATGTGGTATGGGACTGAGAAGGAAGGGCCTAGCAGGGGTAGCACTGGTGTGGCCCGGGTGCTTAGTTCTTTTCTGCAAGTCCCCAGCCCTGGAGGCTGCAGGAACTCAGGTTTGCTCACCCTGTGGTTCCCTGCCCTAGACTGAGGCCCAGCCTGAACTTCTGTGACCCCTGATGGATCAGCCACTCCAGGTCCGCTGGACGCTGGGCTCACCTCCATCACGGGAGTCTTTGGTGCCTGTGGGCTGCTCTGAGTGACCTGCCCTGCTGCTGACGCAACTGACATGTGTTGAATTCCTGAGCGAGAGAGTGCTTGGGACAGGGCTGGACTTCCCCTTGTGGGCGCCGAGGCAGGGAGAGGGAAGTGGCTGCCAAGCTCTGATGGCAGGATAGGGGCATCCCAGCTGCAGGCCCAGGTGTCCTGAGCTGGCCATGCTTTCCGCTCTGCAGCAGCACGGCCCGGGGCTTGGGCAGGGCCAGGCCTGCAGGGCTGATCACGGCTGTGGGGCTGGGGGCAGCAATTTGACACAGTGCATGGGGGTCTTCCACAGGGGTCCCTGTGCCCTGAGGCCACTGGGCAGGCAGTTTCCTTTGAGGTGTGTGTCCTGCTCTGCGAGCGTCTGGGAAGGGCGGCACCAAAGGCTGCTCTCTTTGGCCCCTGGAGGCCTGGTCTAGTGCTTGGGTATCCCTTGGACTTTTGGATCTCGGGGATCTGCAAGGGGCCCCCGTGGAGCACCCCCTGTGTTGGGAGGGGCAGGTGCCCAGGGCCTGTGGCTCTGCAGGGCTGACCCCACAGACCGGGAGTCTCCCAAGACCTGGCAAAGCCACCGGGCCCAGGGCTGATGGCCGATGAAGTATTGGAGTGTCGCTCAGTACCACAGGGCCCACGCACCGAACCTGTCCTCACCCCACAAGCAACACAGGGCTGCACAGCGCCAGGAGCACAGGAGCAGCCTCCCTCCCCTTGTCATCTCTGCACACCACCCTGGGGCGGGACATGGCGTGCCCACCTGGCAGCCTGGGCGCTAAGGGAGATGTTTGCTGGCTGCGGAGCTGGGCAGTGGTTGTGTGATGTGTCTTGAATGTGGGCAGTGCCACGCTGGCTAAGAATGCTCCCTGGACCGCCCTGGGTCTGTGGCCCGCACATGCAGCCCTGGAGCAGCAGGACGTCAGCTGCGTTCTGAGGGTGGGTCTCCAGGTCACATACTACGATCAGAGTCCCCAGGGCCAGGGCTTGGTGTAGAGCAGGATTGGGCACCGACTGAGTCCAAGGGTGGGATCCAGGGCTTGGCTGAGGCTGCCTGTGGTCACGGGGCAGAGAAAGTGTCCAGCCAGGGCACGTGGCCTGTCCAGCACCAGCTGTGTTAGCCCAGACCACCGTGGCCTTCCTGTCTCTGCTGGCAAATGCTCTCCAGTGTCCACATTCACCTCTCAGCGACAGAAGCGAGGCCAGGCTGTTGCCCCTGAAGGTGTAAAGTGGATCCTTTGCATGTGAGCAGGGCATTGCCCGGGCCCAGGCTAGCACCTCCTCCCTGGCAGGCTGGTCCCTCCTGGGTGGCAGTTGTAGGGGGATCTGTCCCACCTCTGGCCCCATCTTCCTTCCCTCTCCTCCTCCATTGGCCGAGAGGGTCGTGACCCTAATGTGGCAGGACATAGAGAGCCGATTTCATTTGGGGGCTGTTTGCATGTGAGCAAAGGGGTGCTCTGCTCCAGGAGTGGCTGAGGGCGTCACCCATACCCACCCTCTCCGGGCTTTGGCTCCTGTGCAGGAGCCTGGCTCTCCCCTCCCTGGCTGGGGCAGGAGCCCCCAGATGCGGCGATCAGGGCATGTCTGTGAGTGCCTGCGGCTTCACTAGGGCCCTGGGCTGGGGGAGAGGGTGGGGTGGAGCTGGTGACCAAGGGATCAATGATCCCTGTGAGGCCTGGGTGGGGGCTTCTGAAGGCAGGGCTCGTGGCTTCTACCTCCTGCCCGGGGGGCTTGCAGAGATGGAGCCACAGTTCCGTGATGAAAGTAGGGATGGTGAGCAGTGGCCTTGTCTTTCTGAGGACCCTCCTCCCTCAGAACCAGTTCTGCCAGGCCGGAGGCGATGCTGTGCCTGGCAGCAGTCCCTGTGGTTGTAACGGCTCCTCTATCCCAGGCCTTAAGACTCCTAAGGCTCAGTCAGCTCAGGCCCGTGCCCAGGTGGGCATTGCAGGTGCACAGTTTCTTTAGGTGTCCTGCCTCCCAGGCTCTTCTCCAGCTGCCTCATTGGAGGCAGGCCTTGCAGGGAACCTCCCTCCGGGAAGAAGGCTTGCCCGTGCTTGTGTTTGCATCTGGCTCTGTTGCAGACCCGGGCTGCACCCGCAGTCCTGGTGCCCAGGTGGCACGTGTCCTTCCCTTGGGTGGAAGAGAATGCAGAGCACCAGGGGCTGCCCAGGTTGAGCACCTGTGTTCAGGCCCTGCTCCTGCGGGGGGCGATGCCTTCGCCGCTCACTGCTGTGAGCCCACAGCCAGCCCTGCATTCCTTGTGGGGCAAGGACGGCTTAGGTGCGTGTAGCACCTGGTACTGCCATTTTGCTGCTGGCGGGGTGGTGTGGAATCTTCCGGATCCCTGGGGCTGCCCCGGTCCTGGTCTGGTGTCTCCTGTGGGCCCTGCTAATGTGGCTGCCCCAGGCGGCACTGCTGCAGCCCTAGCTCGGCTTTGCGCCGGCTCCTGTGAGCCCCGCACGGTGGCACAACTTTCTGATCAGCTCCCTGAGCTGAGTCAAGGGCCAGTGTGTGTGGCCAACCAGAGCCCTGTGCTTGCAGACCCAGTCTCCATCAGCCCAGTCACAGCTCCACAGACATTAAGGCAGGGGCTCTGCCCCTTCAGAGAGGGCCGTGGCCACAGTGGAGGGGCCTGCCCAGTCAGGGTCATGACAGAGCAGGACTTGACCCCAGCCCTGACCTCCCCTTGCCACTCCCACCCTTTCCGGGGTGGGCTCTTCCTGCCCCACCCAGTGTGGGCACTGAGGAGTCCCCTTCCCTGGGCCACCTCCAGGTTTCCGTTCTAATGTCATTGCTACTCACTGCCCACACCATGCAGAGCCCTCAGGGCACGTCTGGCAGCCCAGCACCCATCCCTGCAGCCTCCGCTCCTCTGGAGGCCCTGGGCTCAGGCTCCCCTGGGCTCGCCTTTCTGGGGTGCCCTCAGGGCAGGGGCGGCTGGGCCTCCATCTGTAATTGCCTTCTGTTGTCTTGATTTGCAGATAGTATTGAAGCCAGCCTTGAGGCTGCGTCCTCGCATGCGGAGGCAGCCCGCCAGCTCCTGGCTGGAGCCAGCCGGCACCAAGTAAGTCCGTGTGAGGGCCACAGTGCCCGGCCGGCCCGGCCTCCGTCCCCTGTCCTCCAACCCTCCCTCTGTCTGTCTGGAGGGGCCCAGGCCCTGCCCTGTGCCTGGGAGAGGCCTGCCCACAGGCCTCCTCTGAACCAGTCCACTACCCGTGCCCTGGGGGCTCTGGGAGTGGCGGGGTTGCGGCAGTAGTGGTCTGCGTGGTGCCCACAGCAGTCGGCACCGTCTCCTCTCTTGTGTGCCCCACGCCGCCCTCTCCCGTGAATCCTGGGTGCAGCCAGGGGGAGGGCCTTTGGGGCCTTCCCGCTCCACCTCCCATGCTGATGCTGGCATGCGGCTCAGTGTCCATCCTGGGGCCGGGGACTGCGGAGGGGACTTTGTGGTTGGGGCATGTCAGTGGCTCAGAGAGAACAAGAAAGCTCAGGCCTTTATTTTCTTGAAGTGGGACTTGGAGCTGCCTTGAGGACCAGCCACTCACTGGGCCTTGTTGCTGACTTGTGGTCACCACAGGAGGACCTGAGAGATCAGGCTGGCTGGCGACTGTGGCCCAGCTGAGATGGAGGCCCAGCCACTGTCTTCCCCTCACCGTCTCTGTCCCCATTGTGGCCTGGTGCTCCCCACTGGCCCTGACAGGCAGAGATGACCAGAACCTGTTCCTCAAGGAGTCCCAGGGGCCAGGCAGGCTGGACATTAAGTCCAGCAAGGTGAGGGTGGCATGGGCCACGGTGGGAGCGCAGAAGGCCCTGGGCCAGCTGGGGCCAGGAGAGCACATACTCTTGACGGCGAAGCAGGGGCAGTACTGGCAGACGGGATGGTGGAGTGTGTGAGGCCGGGGTCCGGGAGAGTCTGAGGAGCCCAGGACATCACAGGCAGGTGTGATGAGAGAGGAGCCACATCCCCAGGACGCTGGGATATCACGGCTGTGCCCGCAGAGGGTCCTCAGTTGCCTCGGGGTGCAAGAGGGAAAGAGGTCCTGACTGGAACCACGCAAGGGCCTGACTGGGTGGAGAATGAGGGGAAAGGCTAGGGCCGCCTTGAGCTTCCCTAACGGGGCCCAGTCCGGGCACCACTGCCAGGGGAGTGTGTGGTAACGGCGAGGCTGGGCCTACTTCGGGCCTCCCTGTTTCTGTCGGGGGCCATCAGACTCAGGTCGGGGTCACTAAGGGTTGGCCCCTGGTGACAGCTGGCGAACGCCAGGCCGGGAGACAAGACCTGGAGAAGCTGTGCCAAGGTCATCTGCAGGATGGTGTCAGAGGCAGGGCTGGGGCTGGGTCTCCTGGCGCCAGCTCTGGGCTGTTTGACCTTGGCCCTTGGCCCGCCACCTCTAGCCGTTGAGGGCAGCTAGGCCCAGGGGCCTCCAGGAGGCAGAAGGTGGAGGCTCTGGTGATGGGCTAGGCGGACTCGCCAGAAACTCAGGGCCACACCACGCAGAGGGCCTCGTTTCAAGAGGAAAGCAGCCAGCCAGCAAGATGACCCCTCCTGAGCACCCTGGGACCACCTGGTCAGAAGCAGCGCTGATGCCTGGGACGGCAGGAGGACGATGGGACAGTGAGGAAGAGGAGGAGGAGGAGGAGGAGGAGGAAAGGAGGGCGGTGGCAACTGGACCAGCCACCTGTGCCGTGGACGCCCTGCTGCATTCCCAGTGAGCCTGTGGGCTTGGTCCTGGCAGAGCAGGCACCCTCCACACTGCAGAGGAGCTGGGCAGGGCACAGGCCCAGGAGGCGGCCATGAAGTCACCCTTGTGTAGACTGTCCTGCTCCCGCCCCCGGGGGACTCACCGGGGAGCGTCAGGGAGGGACGAGGTGTCTGTGAAGTCGCCTCTGCATAGACTGTCCTGCTCCCGCCTGCAAGGGGCCCTCCCCACGGTTTGTCAGGGAGGGACGTTCGTTCACCCACTCTCCACACCCAGGGAGCTGGGAGGGTCAGAGATCCCAAACCGAGAGACTGTGAAGCCAGGCCTTTGGTTTGCAGACTGCGAATTTGAGGCCTGCAGAAGGGACGGTGTTTTCTAGGGCCGCACAGCTACTGAGACCAAGCCGAGCTGGCCTTGGAGCCCACATCTGCTGTGTCTCACGTTCAGGCCTCTCCGTGTTGCCCTAGGGAAGCTTGACCCTCTTGTCTTCCTGGGGACATTCACTTCGGTGGATGGGTACCTGATGGACAAGGGCATGGCCAGACGGATGATTGGAAGAATGGATGCGTGTGTGGATGGATGGAAGGAGGAAGGTGTAGATGGGCAGGTAGATGGAAGGAGGGGAAGGTATAGATGGGCGGGTGGATGGAAGGAGGAAGTTGTAGATGGGTGGATGAATGGAAGGAGGAAGGTGTAGATGGGCAGGTGGATGGAAGGAGGAAGGTGTAGACAGGCGGGTGGATGGAAGGAGGAAGGTGTAGCTGGGTGGGTGGATGGAAGGAGGAAGGTGTAGATGGGAGGGTGGATAAGTGGATGGAAGGAGGAAGGTGTACATGGGCAGGTGACTGGGTGGAAGGAGGAAGGTGTAGACGGGCGGGTGAATGGATGGAAAGAGGAAGGTGTAGACGGGCGAGTGGCTGGGTGGATGGAAGGAGGAAGGTGTAGATGGGCGGGTGACTAGGTGGAAGGAGGAAGGTGTAGACGGGCAGGTGGATGGGTAGATGGAAGGAGGAAGGTGTAGATGGGAGAGTGGATAGGTGGAAGGAGGAAGATACAGATGGGCAGGTGGCTGGGTGGATGGACAGACAGCATGGATAAATGGGTGAGTAGACGGATGGATGGATGAATAGAAGGAAGAGGAGGTTGGAGGGGGATGGCTGGACAGTGATGAACAGATAGGTGGACAGATAGATGAGTGGACAAGGCAGGCCCGTCCATGTGGAGGAATAGACACTGGGTAGCAGGATGGCGGGTAGACCAGAGGGCAGGCGGACGAGCGGATGGAGCACAAGGGAGTCAGTGGGAGGATGCATACAAGTGGTGCTGTGGTGGGTGGGCACGTAGGCTTTGCACTTGGACAGGCTGTGGCTTCAGTCCCAGCACTACTAGAGTAAATGTGCCCACGTCTCTGGGTCTGTTTCCTCATCTCTCAAACAACGGGTGCAACTCCCACTGTAGATGGAGCATCGTGAGACCCAAACAGCTCCGAGTGCAGAGGCCTCACATGGGCACTGTCCCTGCGCCGTGCTCACCCCCCAGATCACTGGGTTTTGGACATGCAGGCTGACATTTCCCTGTCTCCCTCTGTTAGCCGATGAGGAGGACGAGACCCCCAGCTGCTTGTGGCTGCCCCTGCGGACCCTGGAAGGGCCCAGCCCACCTGAACCTGACCCCCTGGACTTACGAGGAGTCTTCCATGCACCCACCTCCTCACCCTCCCCACCTGCTTCCCCAGCCTCCACCCCACCAGCAACCACACTCATGGGGTCCTTCCAGCCTTCCCCACCCTCTTCAGCGCCAGCACCTCCCTTGCCCTCCAGGAGGACCCCAGTGGCAGCATCTGAAACGTCCGTGTTTGAGCAGCGACTACTGGACTCCCACCGGCGGCAGGGTGCCCTGCTCTCCTCCTGGGCCCAGCAGCAGAGCACACTCATGGCCCAGCAGAACCTGCTGCTGCAGCAGCTGGCTGAGCAGAGCCAGCGTCTGGCCGATGGTGTGGAGGCCCTCAACCGGACCCTCGAGAGGCTGGTGGAAGCACGCCCCGCCAGGGAAGCCTCACCCTTACTCCGGGACGCTGGTCCTGCCGGTGGAGTGGCCCAGGGGCCTGCTGGAGGCTCCCAGGACAGCCCCCAGGGTGCCCACTCGGGGCTCGAGGTCTTCTCAGGGATGATCTTGAAGGTGGAGGAGGAGATATAGGGCTAGTCGGGGGTGCTAGCAGAGCCAGAGGGCAGGAGCAGGGCCTCCGGTCTTTCCCCTGCTGAGTCCAGGCAGGGGAGAGGTGCAGTGACTGGGTCTCCAGGGCGCCGGGACAGCTCGAGTCCAGGAGACCGGAAGGATGAGAGGACGTGCGTCCTTGCCATTGCCTGTGGAGTGTGGTGACCTGCCGGGAAAGTCTGCAGAGAGCCGACCTGTGGGGCCCAGTGGACCAGGTCTACTCAGGGATGATGCTATTGGAGGCTCCAACCCCGTGTGGCAGTGGCTGTGAAGTCTGCAGCCAGCGCCCCAGCAGGCAGCTGGAGGCAGGGGAGGTGGGGAAGATGCACTTCGGGGCCCCCTGCTCACCGGAGCTCTGGAAAGGGTGGCTTGGCCAGGCCCTAAAAAGGTCCCGACTGTGATCTGGCGTGACTCCTGAAAGCCCCTGTCCCCTTCATGGGCGTGTACACTCGGAGGCCAGGGCTCCTGTGTCCTACCTGATTCTGGCCCAGGGGAACTGCATCCCATGAGCCTGGAATAATTTCTCTCCGATTTTCTATGTTGTTATAAATACATAAAGCTATATATATATCTATGCCCATATATTACTTGGTATTGTATGGGGCTGGGATGATGTTTTGTACTTGTAGATTTTTCTTGCAAAAAGTATTTTTTTACATAAGCATGAAATAACAAAGCAGCAGCAGTGCGGCTGCCGAGGAGTACATGAGTTGGAGCCTGCTCCTCGGGCCTGGCAGGCCCTGCTGCTTTCAGCCTCCCTGCGGGGGTCCGGGCACGTCCCTGCATCTTCAGATCCTCTTCCTCCATTACTTCCTTTGACTCTTGGGAGATCCCTCGGCAGGGCTGCCCCATCTCCAGTCCCTGCACAGCAGGGCACAGTGTGCAGCCCCCCCAGCCTGGGCAGCTGTTGGGAGCGAGCAGGAGCAGGAGGCGGGACCAGCCTGGGCCTTGACTGGTCTGGGGCCTCCAGCCGCGTCCTCTGCGGCCCCTGCCTGGCTCCCAGGGCCCAAAGCCTGTCCCAGGAGCAAGATGCTGGCTGACTGGCCTGAGTGGGAAGCATGCTGGTCCCAGCAGCTTCTGGGGAAGCTCTGGCACAGCCAGGAGTCAAGACTACAGCGTCCCTGAGAGCAGGGAGGGGCCTTTTCCTCATTCCGCATTTTTCCGTGGAGCCAGCGGTGTGTCAGTAACTCTTGTCTGTGAGAGAACCTGAGGTGTAGCCACATGTCCAGCTGCCTTCCGCGCACACCTGACCTCCCTCCAGGCTACCCCCTCTGTAGGTGCACATGGTTCTGCTGTTGGTTCTAGGCGGGGCCTCCACTCTGATGGTTCCACTCGGGAAAGCTGGCTTTATCCTGCAAAACCAGCTGACCTCAGTCCCTCCACCTCCAAGAAGCCTCTGTAGATCTTCGTTCTGAGTTCTTGTCCACTAAAAATACCCACCATGGGCTGGGCACAGCGGCTATGCCTGTAATCACAGCACTTCGGGAGGCTGAGGCAGGAAGATCGCTTGAGGCTAGGAGTCCGAGACCAGCCTGGGCAACAGCAAAACCTTGCTTCTACAAAAAATAAAGTTCAATAAATAAAGATACCCAGCACGGCTAACGGTGGCCTCGTATGGTTGTGTGTATTTTCTGTCTTGCGTTACAGTCTTAACCTGGATACAGCCTCTACTCTGGTCCTAGCTGAGCCCCAACCTTCACCCCACACCGTGTCCTGACTGCAGTTGCATGTTGAGCCTTGACCCTGGTCACACACTGAGCCCTGATCCTGGTCCTGGACTATGTCCTGACCCCAGTTACACATGGAGCATTGGTGCTGGTCACTGACTTAGCCCTGATCCTGGTGACAGACCTGGCCCTGATTCTGATCACACACTGAGCCTGATCCTAATTACACACTAAGCTCTGGCCCCAGCCCTGACCCTGGTCAGTCCAGGCATCTTCTGGGAGTATCCTCTGGGCTGAGCCCTTACTAAGTGCTGAGGATACAGAAGCAACCAAGTCAGACTTGGGGCCTCTCCTTCCCGAGCTTAGCGTGTGCTACAGAAAACATATACTAAGCAAGTCAATACATATTTGATGAAAGTTATTTTGTGTATCAGTTAAAAATCGATATAACTGCATTTGGTAGGAAACAGAGAATAGTGTGTCTTAGAGTGGACAGGCGTCATGGCTCCTGTGTCACGGACATCGGTGACCTGGAGCTGGCAAGGCAGGGCCACAGTCCTCAGAGGTCCAGCTGTCTTTCTGCTCCCTTCTCTGCCATGGCCCTCATGGCCCAGGATGGCTGCAGAACTCCCCACCGTCACACTCGTGTTCCAGGTAGCAGGGTATAGGGAAGGAATGGAGGAAGGTCACACATACTCCCTTGAAGGAGATCTCTGCCTGCATCTCAGCCCACTGACTGGGAGTTAGATGCCCACATTTCGTTGCCTTAGAAGCTGGAAAACACAGCTTCAGCCCCAAATGGGGATTTTGTTACTAAAACGGAAGAGACTGGATGCTGGGGGATGGAATGCAAGAAGCACAGCCCCCGAGGTGAGCAGTGTGAGACCGGATGCTTGGCGTGCAATCTGCCAGGCTGGGGCACTGAAAGAGCTGGGATTGCACAGTCTAGAGTGTCAGGGGCTTCCCTGCAGGATGGACAGCAGAGGCCTCCAAGGTGATTTGGCAGTAATCACTGCAGCCAGTGAGGGGCAGGGAGAGCCGGCTCCACCTCTGCTTTGTGGCTGAGGAGCAGAGACTCGAGAACTTAGGGGCAGAATGGGCGAGTCCTGGTCCATGTGTCTCCACAGTGCACGCGTGCCCTTTGCACTCTAGGACAGTTTCCTAAGAGCCGCTCAGATGCCAAGAGGCCAGGCAGGAGCATGGCCAGGACAGCAGATGGCTGTCCGTAAGGCTCCATCATCCAGCCAGGGTACGGAATGGCAGGCGGCACGCAGGGAGGGCAGAGGCCATGCCTGATCTTGAGGGCAGCGTGTTTCTGGATGAAAGGGGAACCAGAAGGGTCCAGGAGTGTCACCCTCAGACCTGGGCCTGGAAACCCCTTCTCTTGGATGTGGGCCGGGGGGGGGCCTGAGGTTTGCCAGGAAGGAGACTGTGGTCTTGGCTTCAACGGGAGCCCGTCAGGATCAGAGCTTTTGAGGAAGGAATGCTGTTAGCAAGCGTGTGAGACAGAGGCAGCCAGGAGGACCTCGAGGTTGCCGACCTGTCCCGGATGGGATTTCAGCGGGATTCACACCCACACTGCTCACCTCGGGGGCTGTGCTTCTTGCATTCCATCCCCCAGGCAGCCCAAATGTTTACCAGGAGAGATTGGGAGGATGGTGAGTCTGTGATGAGAAACGGGATGTGGCATTCTGTGGCAGAGCTTGCCTGCAGGGTCTTCTGAGGCATGTTTTAGAAAAGAGGCTGGAGGAGTGGCAGGGATGGTTCCCGTCAGAGCTAGGGAGCCCGGGTCCCCTCACTAGGTCCCCCATTTTACAGACAGACTGAGAGCCCATGGTGGTGGAGGAGGGGTGGTGGTGAAGCTGCAGGGTCATGTCCAGGTTCACAGAGAGTGCTAGAGGCAGGCCTTGAACCAGGTGTCTGGATTCCAAGTTCATGCCCCTTCCCTATGCGGTGCTGCATTCCAGGTGAGTGAGGATGGTTTTCAGGTGCCTCATCCATCTGGCTCAAATGAGCACGGCCAGCTTGCCTGCCCTGGAGGATCTCAGGAAACGAAGTTCTGCAGATCTGCTCCTGAGGAATGGTGGATTGGACAATGGAAGGGCTGTTCCATGATACAACAACTTAACTTGGAAAAAGCCATGGTCTTAGATGTTTTGCTGGCTTAAGGGATGAGCCGATAGCCAAGGTCTTGCCCCTCACTCCGTCTCTCCTCCCCAGCCTAACGTGCCAGCGTGGGAAGCTAAGGAAAGGCAGGCTCGCCCTGAGCCCAAATAAGCACCAGGTCTACCTGTGGATCCTGGATCCAAGCAGAAGGTTCTGGAGAAAAGATCCCCTAGTCAGGCCTTTGGGATACCCACATAAGAAGAATCATTTGGGCCTCCAGTTGGAAATCACTTAGTCTGTAACGGGGCAAGCCGTTGAGGGAAAAAAGCAGGAGGAAGAACCAGCAAGAGCAAAAATACCAAGTTTAGACCCAAAAAGACTTCAGCTGTTGGAATTAATCAGACAGAATATGATTTCTGTGAAATAGTTTTTAAAATAAAAAGATGAAATCACAAAAATGAGCAATAAGATTCTAAAAAGGGGTTAGGCCAATCTGTGAAAGATCAGTATAGCTTTTAGAAATGAAGAACTTTGCAGATGGGTTAAGCAGCATAGTCGACATAGATGAAGTTAATAATAGCAAACTTGAAGATTTCTAAAGAAATAATAATATTGCAAAGAGAGATAAGATAATAGAAACTATGACAGATGAAGAGATGGGGATAGTGGAACCAGAGATGCAGCATACGTCATCTGGGAGTCCCAGAAGAGGAGGATCAGTGAAATGGAGGAAAGCAATGTGTGAAGAGGTTGTTGATGTGACCTGTGATTCCATGGACACAGGAAGCACCATGTATTCCGTATGTATACGGAATACATAAATGAAATACCTTCCTGGGCCGGGTGCGGTGGCTCACGCCTGTAATCCCAGCACTTTGGGAGGCCGAGGCGGGCGGATCATGAGGTCAGGAGCTCGAGACCATCCTGGCTAACACGGTGAAACCCCGTGCTCTACTAAAGATACAAAAAATTAGCCAGGCATGGTGGCGGGCGCCTGTGGTCCCAGCTACTCGGGAGGCTGAGGCAGGGGAATGGCGTGAACCCGGGAGGCGGAGCTTGCAGTGAGCCGAGATTGCGCCACTGCACTCCAGCCTTGGCGACAGAGCGAGACTCCGTCTCAAAAAAAAAAAAAAAAAAAGAAAGAAATACCTTCCTGGACACATTGTGGATGAACTGCGGAACAGCACAAAACAAAGAAAGGGAAAGCCTTGAGCAATTTGAAAGAAGAGAGAAGTGATGACAATTTTGCTGACGTTTCATGTTACCTTGGCAACAGAAGAAGCCAGAAAATGGTAGTATCTACAAAGTATTGAGAGAAAGTCAGTGTCAACTTAGAATTCTGCAACCGACAAGGCCACAAGGCTACCTTTAAGAGAACAAAGGCAAAATACAGACATTCTATCCAAATAAAAACTGCGAGGACTTCAAGGTGAAGGACTGGAATCCAAGAAAGAGTATCTGTAATGCAAGAAGAATAGTGAACCAAGAAATTGATAAATATATAAGTAAATCCAAATACTCATTAAGGTTTTAAAAAGTCCATAATTACTAGAATGTCTAATTTGTGGAATTGAATTTTTATAAAGGATAGAACTACTGGACAATGATAGTATCTTAAATGTGAAGAATTGTTCAAATATTCTGAGCTCTCTGTATTATTTGCAGGGAAGTTAAATACTGATTAATTTTAGCCTGTGCTAATAACTGTACATCATAAAAAAGCTCAAGGGTTCCTTCATCAAAATTGAAAACTTCTGCTCTGCAAGAGATCCTGTTAAGGGAATGAAAGGAGAAACCACTGACTAGTAGAATATATTTGCAAATCACATATCTGATGAAGGATGTATCCAGAATATATAAAAAGCTGTCTAATTTCAACAGAAAGAAAACAATTCAATCAGAAAGTGCACAACAATTTGATCCAACACTCACCAAAGTAGATATACGGGTAGCAAGTAAGCTCATGAAAAGATGCCCCACAGCAGTAGCCATGAGGGAGATGCACATTAAGCCCACACCGCGATGCCACTGCCTGCTGCTAAAGTGACTAAGAGGTACAGGGATACAGAGAAATGGCTCACTCATGCACTGCTGATGGGGATGTCCAATGTTACAGCCACTCTGAAAAACAGTTTTGTAGTTTCTTAAAAACGTAAACATAACACTATACAACCCAACAGTTTCACTCCTGGTCACTTATCCTAGAGAAATAAAAACTCATGTTCACACAAACACTTGCACACAAATGTTCATCGTGTCTTTATCTGCAGTAGCCCCAGAGTGGAAAAGCCCTGCTGTGCCTCTCAGTAGGTGAGCAGGTGAACAGACTGCCACAGCCACACAGTGGAGCTCTACCCAGGAACAAAAGGAACCCACTCGGAAATGCCAGCAACTCAGATGGTTCTTAAGGGCATTGTGCTTGGTGAAAAAGCCAGTCTCGAAAAGGCCATGCTTTGTGACTCCATTTCTGTAACATTCTCGAAAGGGTGAGATTATAGGGATGGAGGGCAGAGCGGTGGCTGGTTGTCAAGGGTTAGGGAAGTGGAATGGGGTGGGGTGCAGCTGTATAAGGCTGCAGGAGAGCCTTGTGGTGATGGGACAGTTTTGTATTTTGAACATGGTGCTGGTGACATGAATCTACATACATGATAAAATTTCATAGAACTATACACACACAAAAACCGAGTAGAAAGTAAATAAGAAACTTAAGGCTAAGGTAACCTAAAAGAAGAGTATTAGAGTATATAACTTCCAAATCAGTAAAAATGGAATAAGAATACAGTTAAAGAAAAACCTATGTTGAATAGAAAGGAGAAGGGGAAAAAAGCAACAAAAAGAAAAGGAGAAGCAGATAATACAGAAGAAAAATGCAGGACAGGGTGAGAACACAAATAAACATTTGGAATTGTCCAGTGAGCAAAATAAATGCAGACAGATGAAAAGGGCTCATCAGAGTTAAGGACTGTCAAGTTGGAGGAAAAAATAACACCTCTGCTATTGACAAGAGAGACACTCCAACACAAGGCCATGGGGCATTGGAAGGAAAGGTGTGAAGATTTGCCAATCAAAAGCAATGCAGAAGAGAGCTTAAGTAGTAATGTTAATTTTAGACAAATGGACTTTAAGACAAAAAGTATTTATTAAGGATATACTGGAGTCACTCCAGAATAGGTTCAGCTCATGAGGAGGATGAAAAATCCTAAACCCTTATACACTTAGTAAAATACATAAAGCAAAAGTGGGTAGAATTACAGAAGGAAATCAATGAATCTGTCAGGACAGTGGAAGGTTTCAGCACATCGTTTTAGAGATTGATGGGGAGCGTCAGCAGGAAACCTAAAAATTTGACGACCAACACTGAGCTTCACAGATACTTACAGAACCCTCTTCTACACAGATAGAGGGCGCTCATTTTCTCAGGTACAACCAGAATATTTCCAGATTTTGACCATGGACTGGGTCATAAAGTAAGAGTCAAAACATTTCAAAGGATCAGTAATGCATAGAACACTTCAATCATTAGAAAATGTGGTTAGAAAAATGCAGTCATTAGATATTGGTGGCAAAAAATAAAAAGGTCATTGTATGTTTGGAAATTTTAAAACAGTTCTACATAACTCAGAGGCCAAAGAAGAAATCATTAAGGGGTATGTAAATTAATAGCTAGGTACAAAGACATGATTGGATAATAATGAAAATACTGCATATCAAAATTTGTGGGATACTTAAGTGAAACTTAGTAGACTTCAATGCTTATACTATCAAAGAAAGCTGAAAATTAAAATAGACATTAAAAATACTTTTTTTTAAGTAAAGGAACAACAGAATGAACCCAAAGAAATAGAAGGAAGAACCTTGTAAAGACAGGAGCAGAGTTAACTTTAACTTGTTAAAGTTTTAATGGAAGACTCTACAAAGTCCAAAGCCAGTTCTTAGGAAAAACCATTCAAATAGATGAACTACTAGCAACAGCAGTCCAGAAGAGAAAGAGCAGACATTTCAAAATAACAAGAGGAGTCCATGAATCATCTTATGCCAACACATGGGGAAACTCAGCTAAAAAATAGACAGATTCCTAGAAAAGTCCAATTTGCCAACATCAACTCAAGACTAAATAGCCTCAGTCATTCTTTAAAGAAATTGAATCAGAAGGAAAAATTCTTTCCATGGTGAAGACACTAAACCCAGATGATTTTTAAAGCATGTTCTACTGAATTTTCAAGGAAGAAATCCAGTCTTATACAAACCTTTTAAGGAAAAAGACAAAGAGGGGAACAAGCATGTGAGAAGGGGATGTTAGAGTCCAGTCCACCCCTTGAACTAAACCGTGGTGATTCCAAAGAAAACACTAGCAAACTGCAACCAGAAGTGTTTAGAGATACGCCATCCTCGCCAGGTTGGATTTATGCTGCAAGTGGATTTAACACTGCTTATTTATTCATTTAATCAATAGAAAACCTATAAATAGAATTCACCCCACTGGAACAGAAGAAATAAGAAAAAGCATGTGATTGCCATTTCTAGACATCCTGAGAAAGTATTTGTTACACTTGAATACCCATTCATATTTTAAAAACTTATCAAAATAAAAAGGCAAGAATTTTCTTAACTGACCAGGATTATCTACCAAAACCTCAACAGCAAACATTCATGGTGAAACATGAGGTGCCCTCCTTTAAAAACAGAGAAAGTCGAGGTGCTAGCTGCCTCAGTTAGAAAGGAAATGCAATCATATATAAAGACTGGAAAAGAGGAAACACGACTGTCTTTATTCATAAAGAGAACTCCTGGACAAATTAGCAGAATTTATAAGAGAGTTTGTGAGGTGGCTTGTCTAAAGTCCACATATTATTACAATCAAATGCATTTCCATACATAGTCAATAAGTGTGTTAGTCCATTCTTGCTTTGCTGTAAAGAAATACCTGAGACTGGGTAATTTATAAAGCAAAGAGGTATGATTGGCTCACGGTTCTGCAGGCTGAACAGGAAGCATAGCGGCTTCTGTTTCTGGGGAGGCCTCAGGAAACTTACAATCATGGTGGAAGACGAAGGGGAAGTAAGCATGTCTTACATGCCTGGAGCAGGAGCAAGAGAGGGGGGGAGGTGCCACACACTTTTAAACAACCACATCTTGTGAGAACTCACTATCGCCATGACAGCACTAGGCAGATGGCATTAAACCATGAGAAACCGCCCCCATGATCCAGGCACCTCCCACCAGGCCTCCAACACTGGAGATGACAGTTTGACATGGGATTTGGGCAGGCACACACATCCAAACCATAGTAATAAGTAAGCTGCATTTAAAAACATACCATTTACAATACCAACAAAAATACCATCTGTAAAATAACAAAACATGAGGGCAATATTTGTGGAGAAAATTATAAAGCTTAATTACAAGACATTAAAAAAATTCTAAATAAATGAACACACACACCATGTTCATGGATAAGAAGAGTTGGTCTTGTAAAGCTGCCAGTTCCCAAATCTATAGGCCCAATGCAATTCCAATCAAAATTCTGATCGTGTTTTTCAAGGAGTTTGGCTGATTATAGTTTGTGAGCAAATGAAGGCCCAAAAATGGCCATGCCACCTGGAACGAGAAGGACGAGGTAGAGAGACTGCTCTCCCACCATGGAGTCACCGCAGGCCTGAAGGGGACTTGAGTGCCTGGCTGGAGGGCTGGGCCTTGTCTCGTTATTTACTATGAGCAGGTGGGCGTGAACGGCTTCATGAGCCTGTGAGAGGGATGCCAGGCAAGAGTTGATGGGGCTGGGAGCAGGCTGGCCCCACCATGGGATGGAAGGAGTGGCTATGGGGGAGATGCCCTGGGCACCTGTGGCTGGCAGGACTCTCCTGGGCATCAGCCCTGCTGCCCAGGTTGGACTTGGCTAGAATCTGGCACCGTGACCTGTGCCCCAAGGGCAGGTCTGAAGGACAGATTCACAGCATGTTGGAGGAGGCTCTGCTGGGTACAATGAAGGCAGCCTCAGATTCCTCTGTACCCATGACCTGTCTTGTCGGAGCTCATAGTTTGGCAGGAAGGCCAGGAAAACACAATCATTAAAGGAGAATAGGAATAATGATAACCCCCTGCACCCCCACCCCGGGGCTGTGGCCAGGATGAGGGGCGAGGAGAATTGCCGCCTTCACAGATCCTTCCTCCGCCAGGAACATCCTGGGGCTCACCTGGGTCAGTGCATTGAGGTGTCACAGCACCTGTGCAGTGGGAGCTGCTACAATCTTCGAGTAACTACAGAAAGCAGGGAGTGCCAGCATCCCGGCGTGTGCTGAGTTCTCAGTAGGTGTTCACCACTCTCCCTCCATCTCTCCTCCCTCTATCCTCCCTCTCTCCTTCCCTCCCTCCTCCCTCTCTCCTCCATCCCTCCTCCCTCTATCCTCTCTCTCTCCTTCCCTCTCTCCTTCCCTCCCTCCTCCCTCTCTCCTCCCTCTCTCCTTTCCTCCCTCCTCCCTCTCTCCTTCTCTCCCTCCTCCCTCTCCCCTCCCTTCCCCTCTCCTTCCTCCCTCATCCTTCCCTCTCTCCTCCCTCCCTCCTACCTCTCTCCTCCTTCCCTCCCTCCTCCCTCTCTCTTCCCTCCTTCCCTTCCTCCCTCCTCCCTCCTGCTTCCCTCCTTCCTTCCTCCCTCCTTTGTCTCCTCCCTGTCTCCTCTCCTCCCTCTCCCTCCCTCCTCCCTCCCTCTCTTCTCCCTCCTACCTTCCTTCCTCCCTCCTCCTCTCTTCTCCTCCTTCTCTCCTCCCTCCTCCCTCCCTCTCTCTCCTCTCTCCCTCTCTCCTCCCTCCCTCTCTCCTCCCTCCCTCCTCCTCTCTCTTCTCCCTCCCTTCTGCTTCCCTCCTCCCTTCCTCCTTTCTCCCTCTCTCCTCCCTCCCTCCCTCTCCCCTCCCTCACCCTCTCTCCTCCTCCCTCTTTTCTCCTTCCCTCCTGCTTCCCTCCTTCCTTCCTCCCTCCTCTCTCTCTCCTCCCTCCCCCTTCCCTCTCTCCTCCCTCTCTCCTCCCTCCCTCCTTGCCTTCCTTGTCCTCTCTGCATCCTGCCTTGCTGGTTCCCCTTAGGTCTCAGATATGTGCTTATCAGAGGATCTACCCTCACCTTCCCTTCCCTCCCTGACCCAGATGCGGAAGCTCTGCCCTGTGGTCTCCATCCCTGCGGAACATCAGCTCCATGGGCAGGGCTTTGGTGCCTGAGGCAGAGCTCTGCATGCAACAGGTGCTCAGTAAAGGCAGATCACAGAGTGCACGTGCCCTCTGTGCTTCCCTCAGGAGCTGGTGAGGCTGGGGTGTCAGGGTCTTTCCCGGGGGACTCAGCCAACTGTTGGGGTGAGATGAAGACACGTAGAGAGGTCTCTGGCCACACTGAAGCTTTCCAGGAGAACGGGGCTCAAGGTTCCGAGAAGTGAGACTGGGTCAGATGGTGGCTAAAGAGTTTGGGCTTCTGAGTTAATCCAAGGCCAGCAAAGGGCAAGGTTAGCTGATAACCCACCTGGCCTCCCTGGCCGTGGGCCCCGGCCAGTGTGTGCCCCAAGGGAGGATGGAGGGAACCTGGACAGGGAGGGCTGAGTCCCTTGAGGGTGGGCTGCCAGTCCCGGCCCCAGTGCACCTGCTTGCTCATCTGGCCCTCAACTTTCCGACTCACTTTCCTTCCTTTCTCTCTTTCCATCTCTAAACAGATGTGTTTCTGTGGCTCTCAGGCTCTGAGCTAGCTGTCCTGAGATCACGATTTGACTTTTTTTACTTTCTTCCCTGTAAAATTAGGGGCTTGCACCAGGGTAAGATGTTGCACACTTTTTTGAGGTGCCTTCCAGGTGGCAGGCTCTGGGTTCGGGGCTGTGGAGACCTGAGGAAGGCCCATTGGCTCTGGGGAATCAAGGGAGGCTTCCTGGAGGAAGAGACACTTAACTGTGCCTGGAAGCCAGGCCCAAGCAGAGGCGGGTGGGGGGAGTGCAGAGGGTGAGTCCTGGGTCTCTGCAGCCGGAGGGCACCTGGGCAGGGCGGGGCTGGGTTGGGAAGGTGCACCAGGCCCTGAACCACGGTCCTGTTCCTGAAGGCCAAGTTTCCTTTGCCACAACGGCCTTCAGGGTTTGCTGCGAGGCATCCTCTAGGTGCCCCCGAGGGAAGGTGTGCCACCAAGTCTCCTTCCAGAACCCCTTAGTTGCATTCTTAGCAACTCGGGATTTTAATGCTGAGAGCCAGGAGCAGCCACCTTGCCGGCGGGAAGTCGCAGAACGGTAGGGGAAGGGGCCTGCGCCGGTCCTGGGCTGGCAGCCCTGTGAGCGGCTGCTTGTGGGGGAGATGGGCCCGTGTCGGGGGCGAAGGAGGCTGCCTTTTAATTTGGAGGCCATGTGGGTTAAATAAACAGCAATTGGATTTTGCTGAGGCCTGAGCTGCCTGCAATGTCCCTGGGTGCAGAGAACACTGGAGAATCTCATTTTCATGATCAGATTGTTATAGATTCTTTCCCCAGTCTGCTGAGAAATGTAAATGTGAACTGTGTTTCCAGGCGCTGTAAAGCGTAGCCTGTAGGGGATGGGGTGCAGGGAGGGTGACCTGGTCTGAACTCGGCCCTCTCAGGCCTGGGGCCCCAGAGGCCGTGCCCTTTCCTGTCTACTGAGGCTCTGGCTGTGCCCACTTGACCAGTCCTTCTCTGGGAGAATGCTGAGCAGAAAAATAACCCTAGGCAAAGATTTAAATCAATCTGCCGCGTTTAATAAATACCAGGCTCACAGCTGAGGGGAGGGTAGAGAGAGCAGCCATGGGAGGTGGGGTGCTGTCGCCCTGCCGCCCTGTGGCCCTGTCCTCAGACCACGTGCCTGTGTTCAGACCGCGTGCCCGTCCTCAGACAGTGTGCCCGTCCTCAGACCACGTTTCCGTCCTCAGACAGTGTGCCCGTCCTCAGACAGTGTGCCCGTCCTCAGACAGTGTGCCCGTCCTCAGACCACGTTTCTGTCCTCAGACAGTGTGCCCATCCTCAGACAACACGTGCCCAACCTCAGACCACGTGCCCGTCCTCAGACCACGTGCCCATCCTCAGTGTGCCCGTCCTCAGACAACACGTGCCCAACCTCAGACAACGTGCCTATCCTCAGACCACATGCCCATCCTCAGACAGTGTGCCTGTCCTCAGACAGCGTGCCCGTCCTCAGACAGCGTGCCCATCCTCAGACCACGTGCCTGTCCTCAGACCACGTGCCCGTCCTCCTCACCTCACCTGGGAGTGTCCTTGGTGACTCAGGAGCAACTTCAGAGTCAGACAGGCCTGGGTTCAAGGCGGGCTACGCCACGCCTCAGCTGCAGCATGACGGTGGCCGGATGTCTCGCCTGAGCTCCCCGGACGGTGCAAGGCGGTGGCTCAGAGGCCTCTCGGGCTGGCAGTGGGAGCAGGGCCCCGGGGATGCTGGACCCACACACACCTGTGGCTCCCTCTGTCCTGGTGCCATGCCCTGCGTCTGGGGCTCTTCCAGACTCTGAGCTGGGTGGGTTCTGGGGTCTCTGAGATGAGAAACAGAAAGGCATGCGTTCCGGCCGGGCGTGGTGGTTCATACTTGGAATCCCACACTTTGGGAGGTCAAGGTAGGTGGATCACTTGAGGTCAGGAGTTTGAGATCAACTGATACAGTGATGGCCCAACATGGCAAAACTCTGTCTCTACTAAAAATAACCCTGTCTCTAATAAACCTACAAAAAAATTAGCCGGGTGTGGTGGTACATGCCCGTGATCCCAGCTACTTGGGTGGCTGAGGCATGAGAATGACTTGAGGTTGCAGTGAGCCTAGATCACGCCACTGCACTCCAGCCTGGGCAACAGAGTGAGACTCTTTCTCAAAAAAAAAACCAAAGCACAAGTTCTGCAGTTGACTGGGTCCCAACTGAAGGAAGGCAGAAGGCCCAGGGGCTCCTGCCCTCTGAGGGCCCCTCCTGAGTACCGGCCCTGCAGGGGACCTTGTTCTGTCCAATCTGCCCCCTCCATCTTTGCATGCTCAGTTGGGAGGGTCTGGGAACCCCGGGCTGCTCCAGTTGGGTGAGCTGCAGTCAGGGAGAGGAAGTTCCCTGTCTAAGGTCACCCCTGAAGCGGGCACCGTGCTAAAAGTGGAGACTTGCCTCCCTTGGAGAGAGGTGATGAGGGACACCGCCCCACGTCAAAGGTCACCCCTGAAGCGGGCACCGTGCTAAAAGTGGAGACTTGCCTCCCTTGGAGAGAGGTGATGAGGGACACCGCCCCACGTCAGGGTGTCTGTGTCTATGGTGATTGGGGGATGGGTATGTGTGCGTGGGAAGGTCCCTTTCAAGGCAGAACAAAGCAGTTTGAAAGTGGTGGGGAATTGTGGCTCCTTTTCAGCAGCTGTATGCAAATGGAATGCAAATAAGCCTGTTTTCCTTCCAGTACCTGTGGCTCAGAGCAACAATGTTCCCCAGGACCCCTGAGGCAGCCCCTGACCCTGGTCCTCATTCACCAAGAAAAGCCCCTACTTCAGAAATTGTGCTGAGTAGCAGTGGCTGCCACTGTTTGCTTAACAAATGAAGATTGTCCCTGGAGTCAGGCAGAACCCAGTTCTAATCCCAGCTCTGCCAGTGACCAGTTGTGTGCAACTTCGAGCAAATTGCTTAATCTCTGCCCCTCATTGTGCTGTCCTCTAAAATATAATACCAGGAATGCCTCAGGATTGCCTGCAAAATCATGTGGCACAGTTACTTCTGCTGATTGTGGTGGTAATGGTGATGATAGTGATGGTAACGATGGTGGTGGTGATGGTGGTGACGGTGGTGATGGTTGTGGTGGTGGTGATGGTTACAGTGATGGCGATGGTGGTGGTGGTGATGGTGGTGGTTGTTATGGTAATGGTGGTGGTGATAGACATGATGATGGTGGTGATGGTGGTGGTGGTGGTGATAATGATGGTGGTTGGTGCTGGTGGTACTAGTGGTGGTAGGAATTATGGTGATGGTGGTGGTGATGGTGGTGGTGATGGTGGTGGTGATAGTGATGATGGTGATGGTGGTGGTGATAGTGATGGTGATGATGGTGGTGGTGATAGTGATGGTGGTGATGGTGGTGGTGATGGTTGTGATGATGGTGGTGGTGATGGTGACAGTGGTGGTGATTGATGGTAATGGTGGTGGTGATAGCCATGATGATGGTGGTGATGGTGATGGTGGTGGTAGTGGTGATAATGATGGTGGTTGATGCTGGTGGTACTGGTGGTGGTAGGAATTATGGTGGTAGTGATGGTGATGGTGCTGTGGTGATGGTGATGGTGATGGTGCCATGGTGATGGTGATGGTGCTGTGGTGATGGTGATGGTGCTGTGGTGATGGTGGTGCTGTGGTGATGGTGATGGTGATGGTGCTGTGGTGATGGTGATGGTGATGGTGATGGTGCTGTGGTGATGGTGATGGTGATGGTGCTGTTGTGATGGTGGTGGTGATGGTGGTGGTGATGGTGATGGTGCTGTGGTGATGGTGATGGTGTTGGTGCTGTGGTGATGGTGATGGTGCTATGGTGATGGTGATGGTGCTGTGGTGGTGGTGATGGTGACGGTGCCATGATGATGGTGATGGTGCTGTGGTGATGGTGGTGGTGATGGTGGTGGTGATGGTGATGGTGCTGTGGTGATGGTGATGGTGATGGTGCTGTGGTGATGGTGATGGTGATGGTGCTGTGGTGATGGTGATGGTGATGGTGCTGTGGTGATGGTGATGGTGATGGTGCTGTGGTGATGGTGATGGTGATGGTGCTGTGGTGATGCTGATGGTGCTGTGGTGGTGGTGATGGTGATGGTGCTGTGATCGTGGTGATGGTGGTGATAATGGTGGTGGCTGGTCTGGTAGGGATGGTGCTGGTGGTGGCTCTTGGTGGTGGTAGGTGTTAGGGTGATGGTGTTGAGTTCTCCATACTAGGCACTGCGTAGGGCACTGGCAGAATGGGATAAAGAAAGTGACCTCTGTCTTTGAGTGCTGAGTTCCTACTGACAGGCTCATGGGGCTGGGGACAGAGGCCCCACCTGCCTCACTCCCCTTCAACAGCTGGGAGTCTCTGTCTCCGAGACCGCTCCTCTTGCCCCCTGCTGTTCTCAGTCATGCAACAGGGATCTCCCTTCCCCACCTGGCCTCAAGATCCTCAAGAGTGGCGCAAGTCTGTCCCCTCAAACCACCCAGGCAGTCAGCACAAGGCTGGGCTGCGAGTGAGTGTCCAGGACCAGCCCAGGGAGTGGCAGGCAGGGGAGGGCATGGGGTGTGCAGCTCCAGCACCAGAGCCCCGGGTGCAGCACCACCCCTGTGAGAGACTCTCCTCCCCTCAGCTGTTCTCAGCCCAGCAACCGCCCGAGGCACTGTCTTGTGTTGTCCTCATTCTGTAGATGTGAGACCGAAACTGGGGCGGGGGCTGGGACTTGCCCCCATACAGCTGGCAGGTGGTGAGGCCAGGGTTTGAGTCCAGGCCTCTCTGATGCCCCCCCTTCCCCATACCCCGGAACACCTCTCCCGCAGCCAGCATGGCGGGGGAGGAAGCATGTTCTCTGACGGGGGGCTGGAGGGAGGGGGAGGAGCCAGAGAAGGGGCTGCTCTGGGAAGAACATGAGAGGTGAAGCAAGACGGGTCCCACAGGGAGCCCCCGCCGCCGCCGTGCACGGAGGGGCTGTTTAAAGGTGCGTCGCTTTCTGGGAACTCAGGAAGCGTTTCTGTCCATCTGCGGGCTCCAGGTGGTTTGGAGTGTTGGCCAGGGGGGCTTGGACCCTTCCTCTGGGCTGGTGGATGGGACGTCTTCTGCAGGCAGCAGCAGGCAGCAGGGCGAGGCCAGGGCACAGGGAGGCCTTCCATGCCAGGAAGCGTGGCCCCACGGGGCACTGGGGAAGCCAGCTGCAGCCTCCGACTCCTGGAAGCCACAGCAGAACTCAGCTGGCTGTACGCTGCCTCCCGCAAACAGATACAGATCGGTTTCATTAAAAAGCCTTAACACACTGCCAGGCTTCCAGCCGGCCGGGCTCCTGGGGCCAGAGCCCACGGCTCTCTGGTGCCTTCTGCCAAAAAGAAGGTGGAAGGGAGGCACAGGGCGTTTTATTGCTCTCTAAACGAAAGCCAAGAATACCTCTGTGTGGAATTGATTTCTGTCTTCCGGAAAAGGCTTGGCGTCTGCTTTCAGCCCTGCCGCCGTCCTAGTCCAGTCTTGGGTCTGATGGGGTTTGGAGGGATCAGTGGGCAGCCCTGGATTGGGGGAACCGGAGGGCTCCACCTCCCACCTCCTTCACTCACTGTCCCGTTCTGGGCTCGGGAGTCCGTGAGGGTGGCGACTCACAGCAGGGGCCACGTACCAGGCCCCGGGAAAAGGCTGGCCACACATTCCCACTGACCTGCCTCAGGGGCCTGTGGGAGGCGTCATTGCCACGTGGGGATGGAGCGATGGAGATTCAGCGAGGTCACCCATCCTGCCTGAGGCATTGCGAGGAAGTTGGTGATGTCAGGGCAGAGTGACCTCGAGACAGCGGCAAACACAGAGCCCAGCTGGTGACGAGGGGGTGACCGCCCTACTGCAGTGGGTCCCTGCCCAGAATGACCACTGGGGCTGGTGACCAGCGGGTGACCGTCCTACCTGCAATGTGGTCCCTGCCCAGAACGGCCGCTGGGGCTGGTGACCAGGGGGTGACTGTCCTACCTTCAATTGGTCCCTGACCAGAACAGCCGCTGGGGCTGGTGACCAGGGGGTGACCGTCCTACTTGCAATGGGCCCAGAACGGCTGCTGGGGCTGATGACTCGGGGGGGGCAGTGACGATCAGGAAGGCCTCATGCCCGGAACCTTGTCCGTGCCTCTCTTGGACTGGGCCCTGTGACCCGGTGCAGACGTGGCACGTGCACTGGTCTGTGCCCTGCTTGTTGCCTGTGCTCAGGAGGTGGCCCCAGCGGCCCTGCTTCTGCAGGCACTGCCGTCACCACTGCTGTGAATCCACTGCTACCGGCCCTCTTCCCGTACCCCTAGTGCCGGCCTGGGCTGTCGCCAGCCTGTCCACCTCCGCACTCCCACCCGTGGCAGAGCCCAGTCTCCTTGCCAGGCTGCCCGTTCGGTTTCTACCCCAGATACTGCACCTGGGAGTGGGCACATCCAATCTGTGAACAGGCAGATGCCCTCCTGCAGGCCTGGGGAGGGGATGTGGGCAGGACAGGGCGGAGGCTGGACCTTGTGCCCTGCTCTGAGCATCCCCACACTTGGGCCAGAGCGGACGGAGAGCAGGCGTGTCCGTGCTGTGACTCAGCCGAGCCTCATATCTGCCCCACTAGGGCAGTGGCCAGGAAGCAGCGTCCCATTGTGCAGAGTAAATGGTTGAGGGGTGGGGAGGGGAGGACCTGCCAGGTCCGCAGGGGAGCCAGGATGGGGGCTCGGGGCGGAGGTCACTGTGGCAGCCTGCTTCCAAACCGCCGCACACGGGAACGGAGACAGCAGGCATGGTGGGAATTAAACAGCGGCCCTCAAGGTGCTGTTGGCACCGCTGGGGAAGGAGCAATGCTTGGAAGTGCCCTGGCCTGGCTCCTGGCTGTGTTACTTGCTTGCTGTGTGACTTGTGACAAATCGTGTTGTCTCTGAGCCGTTTCTTCCTCACCTGGAGCTTTAGGAAGATTAAGCGACACCACGCGGGTAGCTTCTGCCGGGGTGCTGGGCACAGGTGGCTGCCGCTTCTTCCCCTGAGCACTGTCACTGGCAGCACCACCTCAAACCTCAGGGCAGGATGGGGTCTCCAGTCTCATTTACAGATGCAGGAAAGAGAGGCTCAGAGAGGTTCCAAGGTTTGGCCTGAGACACACAGCCAGTAGGCGGCAGAGCCAGGACAGAGCTGGTGCCCTGGTACCGGGGCCCGGCCCTTCCTCCTCCCACCCACAACCCGTGCATTACGAATGCAGGCCTGCTTAGGAAGATGAAGCAGCCGTCTGTTTACCTCTTGACAGCAGAAAGGGAAAACAACAAAATTAAACCAAACAAACCGCCCAGACATCAAACAAGCTCCCTCAACGTGCGTGCTCTGCAGATAGAGAGCGCGGGCGGCGGGTACACGGTGCCCGGGCCCTGGCAGGAGGCACTCAGTGAAGGGGGTCGAAGGCTCCTCTCGTGAGCCGGGCCCTGTCTCCAGGCAGGAACACGACGAGGGCCTGATGGGTGCTCTCAGAAGACAGAGGGTGCCAGGGCAGCGCCGCTCGGACGGACAGGTGCCTGCCCCACCTTAACCGGGAGGACAGCCCCTGCCCTGAGCTGCTCATGGGCCCACTGCTTATGGGAGGCGTCGAGACCTGCAGGAGGGGCGTGAGCGGCAGGGCCACGCTTTGCAGCCCTTTCTGTCAACTTCCCTCAGAAGCAGGAGGAACCAAGTCTCCTTTCTTGACTGTGGGTTTTGCGGGGGGAGGGGGGCAGGGTTTAGTTTCTCTCTTCTCAGCCCTAGCTGACGGGAATCTCAAGCTCTGACATGGCCTGAGCCAGTGGTGTGCGGCACGGGGGGCAGGGCAGGGTTTAGTTTCTCCCTTCTCAGCCCTAGCTGACGGGAATCTCAAGCTCTGACATGGCCTGAGCCAGTGGTGTGCGGCACGGGGGGCAGGGCAGGGTTTAGTTTCTCTCTTCTCAGCCCTAGCTGACGGGAATCTCAAGCTCTGACATGGCCTGAGCCAGTGGTGTGCGGCACGGGGGGCAGGCTGCGGCTTGCAGGGGCACTGGGGTTCTGGAGACTGGTAATCTGGTGGAAGGCGACGGGGGCCTGTAGGGAGAGTCTGGATCTGATCCCAAATGCCCTGGGCTGGAACTCCTCACTTGCCTGCCGGGTGACCCTGGGCCTCAGCATTCTCATCTTTTAAATGGGCACATGATCTCCAGCAAAGCCCTCCAGCCGGCGGGCTGCACCCCAGCTCTGAGCTCCAGCACCACGGGTAGCTCCCATGACAGCCGGCTGCTCCCGGGAGCCTGAGCCGCCCTCACAGGGTCTCCTTGGCCTTTACTGGGTCAGACCTTGGGCCTGGGGCAGTGGTGATTCACGCTCATCCCTCTCCGAGAGGCGCAGGCAGGGAAAGGCTAGCCCCTTGTTGGTTGGCTCCTGTGTTCGAGGCATTCTGCACGTGGACTGCGTCCATCATCACGGCAGCTCCTGGAGCAGGCGGCTTTGACTGCAGGTCTGGGAAGCGGGGCTGGCCAGCCTCGGGGTCAGCTGCCTGTGCTGCCGTGCCCTCAGTGTTGCCTCCCCAACGTCTCCAAGTGCCTGGGGCCGCAGCTCCACGCTCCCCAGCGCCTGGGCCCTAGCTGCTGCTTCAGGTGCATCCAGTGAGGGTTCATTAACGCTGCCATCAACAAGACAGATGAGAACACTCCGAAGGAAAACAAAAGCAGCAGCGGGCATCTGCGATCGGGCCTGGAACCTGCTCCAGATGCCTTCACTGGCGGGCGAGCGTCCGCCTCACCGAGGAGCCCAGGGCGCTGCGGCTGTTTTCCTTCTCCCCTGGCTCGCCCCCACGCCACTGCTTGGAAAGGAATCTGGGATTATGCATAAGCAGGGATTATGCCTTGGCACCCACTGCTCCAACCTCGCACCCTGAGCAGCTCTAACTCGCTCCTACTCCAGGGGAGGAGGCCTCATTAGAGCGCCATTTTTAGCCTGGTGAAGAGCTCCCCCATGTCCCCCAAATTTGCATTTTTCCCTCAAAATGCTCTTGCCGCTGGCAGGAGAATGGCTGTAAAAATCCGAGAGGAGCACATGGCTGGAAGTGTGAGTGGCTGCCGTGTGGATTTCGTTAGCTCAGGGCCTGCCTGCATTAATGACTCCAGCACACTGCCGTGCTGCCAGCCTCGCTCCTGCAGGCCTCATGCGGTGCACTCTGAAGAAGGGCGTGGGAGGCCCAGAGAGGTCTCTGGAGCTGCCCAGGGCCCCCTGGCAGGTTTGCGGCAGAGCTCAGCAGTTCCCTGGCCCCCACTCTGGGACCCCGGCTGACAGGGCGGCTCTCTTGAAGACATCATGGGCTCTAGGTCAAGAGGAAGAGGGAGGAGGAGCCCCACGGTTGGCCTGAAGGGGTCTGCTTGGAAACAGCACATGTCACTGCTGCTCCACCGCACTGACCAGAGCATTTCTCACCAGCCGGTCCTGACGCCGGCGGCCTGCTGTGCAGCACCCTGCCTGGAGGAGGGAGAGGCGCCCTGAGAAGGCAGCACAGGCTTGTGAACAATTATCCAACCCACCGTGTCCTTGAAACCGCTGCTTCCGCCTCGGTCCGGTCTTCTCTGTTTCGGCTCCCATCCTCCCTGCTTCCTTTGGCCTCTGCCCAGGACCTGCCCTCCTCGGGGATCTTGGGAATCGCCATCCAACCCCCACTTTCCAGGTCGGCTGTCCCCCTTCCTAGTTGTCGCCTCCTCCTGGGTCAGGGCTGGGCCCCAGGCCCACCTCACATACATGCTGACCTCAGCAGATTTCCCGGTGGCCCTTCCTGTTCCTCGCCGGCTGCCCAGCCCACCCTCTGCACACAGCGCTCCTCCAGGGAGAGAAGCTGCCTGGCATAGGCCTGGGTCCACCGCCCTTGCCCCATCCGGATGACTTCCCTGGGGCCTGGGTCCACCGTCCTCACCCCATCCAGATGACGTCCCTGGGGTTTGCTGGGCACATCTAGGCGTCTGGTCTTAAGCCCCTTCCTCATGTTATAAATCAGGGTCAAGACAATGGCAGAGTCGTAGTGTGGCCCCATGAGGAAGGGGCGTTGGGCGACTGACTATATGTGGCCTGGTGGGGGCCCAGTGTCTGCCTTGGTTTAGTTCCTGTGGGGGAGGTAGCATTACGAATGGGGACTCGGGCTTTGAGAGGTGGATGTCCTGCCCAAGGCCACAACGCTGGCTCCCTCCAAAGGCATGGCCCTTCTAAAGGTGGAGGAGGCGTGGGTAGTGGGCACAGTACCCACTGAGCACCCAGCCCTGTGAACGAGGCCCTCAGCTGCCCCTGCTCCCGGGAACCATCCGTGGCTGGCAGGAGCCTGCAACCGAGTGATACAGGGCCGCGGGAGGCTGGCCTCTGTGCCTCCAGGTCGGGGATGACTGGTGCAGTTTGTGCAGCCCCTACCACATGGAGCCCCGGTGGGTCAGGCTCAGGGCAGACACTGTTGGAGCCCAGGATGCCCTGCTTCCCCTCCCTCCAGGCTTCCCAGGAGCTCCACCTCCGTAAACCAGACCCAGATCCCAGCCCAGGCCTGCTCCTAGGGAGCCCATTCTCAGTGCCACGAGTCCCCGGGTTCGAGACCATCTGCAGCGCCAGCAACCTGCTCCGTCCAGAGCTGGTCCCACAAGGCGGCATTTGGGAAGCACTTCCTGGCGTCTGGTGGCTGCGTTTTCCGCCTGGGAGCCAGACAGAGATCAGTGATGCAAGAGCAATCTTTATGAGTCTGAGAGAGAGAACACCAGGAGCCCCGTGGGTGCTGAGTTTCTGGCTGGGGCTCTTTGCCCCGTTTCTCAGTGCCTTTGCCTCCCGTGGGGAGCTGTCCTGGAGCTGCCATGTGGGTGCCCTCAGAGCCCTCTTCTGAACTTGGGTGTCTTCATCCATTTATGCTGCTCAACAGAATACCTGAGACTATAATTTCTAAGGAGCAGAGATTTACTTCTCGCAGCACTGGAGGCTGGGAGTCCAGGGTCCGGGTGCCACGTGTTGTCCGGGCAGGGTCTCCCGGCTACACCCTCAGGTGGCAGAAGGCAGAGGGCGAGGTGGAGGAGGCTGCGTGAAGCCTCGTAAGGGCCTTGGTCCCTGTCATGAGGGAGCAGCCCCCAGGCCTCATCACCTCTCGATATGGTCATGGTGGTAACACCTAGATTTTGGAGGGGGCCATTCATACCTTCGCATTCTGTCCCTGGTCCCCAAAATTCATGTCCTTGTCACGTGTAAAACAGCATCATTCCATCCCAGTAGCCCCCACATCAGCTCGGTCCAGCACCGACCTTAAAGTCTTAAGTCTAAAGTCCCATCCAAACACCATAGGGGTGCCGGGCATGGCGGGTGCCTATAATCCCAGCTACTCGGGAGGCTGAGGCAGGAGGATCACTTGAGTGCAGGAAGTCTGAGCCCTTCAGGTGTCCACATTAAGTTCGGCATCTATATGGTGATCTCCTGGCAGCGGGGGACCACCAGGTTGCCTGAGGAGGGGTGAACCGGCCCAGGTGGGAAACAGCAGGTCAGAACTCTCGTGTTGATCAGTCATGGGATCACGCCTGTGAACAGCCACCACACTCCAGCCTGGGCAACACGGTGAGATCCCAGCTCTTAAAATATCATGTGGGCGAGACTCAAGGTATGATTTGTGCTGAGGCCAATTCCCCCACCCCCCACTGTGAGCTGTGAAATCAAGCAAGTTATTCACTTCCAAATACAAGGGTGAGACAGGCACAAGGCAGACATTTCTACTTCGAATGAGAGAAACAGGAAAGAAGAAAGGGGTCACTGGTCCCGAGGAAGAGTCCAAAACCCAACAGGCAGACATTACATCTGAAGCCTTGAGAATAATCTCTTTGACTCCATGTCCCACCTTCTAGACACACCAGGGCGGGGGCTGGGCCCCGAACCTCGGGCAGCATGGCCCCTTCAGCTTTGCTGGGCTCAGCCCAGGCAGCCTTTCTCATGGGCTGAAGTTTCATGCCCGCAGCTCTCCCGGGCTGGCTGTATAGGTCTGGAGTCTCGGGGCGGGCACCTGTCTGCCGCTCCTCCCTGCAGCCCACACCTGCACGGGCTCAGGGCTCTGCTGTCACATTTGGCTCAGGACTAGCACTGGGGTTTCTCCAGTAGGAGAGAGCTACATGTACAGGGTATCGTCTGGCCACAGCTGGTCGCAGTACCTGGTGGGCACAAACGTGTGTTCATGGAGAAGGGGAAGGATTGGAGAGACAAAGGAATGACTAAGTGCTTGCTGCGGCCACTTCAGAAGGCAGCCTTCGTGACGGTCTTTGCTCATCGCTGCCTCACACATTCTCAGGGTGCTGATGCGTGGCAGGTCTAACACAGGTTGGTGGGGATGACTGGAAGGAGGAGTGTGTCTGGCCACCCAGAAGGCAGAGGCACAGCAGGCGTTTGGGCTCAGGCCCAGCCTCTGCAGCCCTGGACGGCTCTCCTGTGTCTGTGCATCTTACTTCCCAAGTCCTCGGTCAGCCCTGCATTTTCCCAGCCTCCGTGGGGAAGAGAAGGGGTCCAGGGCTCAGGGAAGCCAAGAGGCTTCCCCAAAGCTACGCTTGCAGGTGGCAACGCCAGGTTTGCACCCCGTCTGCTTGACCCTAAGTCCAAGAGCCAACTTTTTGAGCAGTCCAGGCTGCCTCCTTCTCCAGGGATGAATGAGTGAATGAAGCTGGGATTGTGCCCAGGGGAGGAGAGGGCATGCCAGGGACGGGGTGGGCAGAGGTGTGGAGGCTGGCTCCTGAGTCCTCAGATGGGAGCAGGCTGGTGGGGGCAGGGAGAGCCAGCAGCAGGAGCACCGTGGTTCTGCCCAAGAAATGGGCCCTAGTGTAACTTGGAAGAGGGGACCTGGCCCACCAGCACAGTGTGGAGCCCTTGAGAGGACCCTCAGCCCAGCCCTGCCTTCATGGGGGTAGGGGTGGCTACAAGGTGCTGCTCTGCCCTCCCAGGGCTGGCCACTGAGGACGGGACCCGAGTGCCCTTGGCAAGTGGACACCCCCTTTGGGACCCTTATGGGACGGGGGCTGTGGAACCGAAGAGTGAGGGACTCTCCTGCTGGGAAGTCAGGGCCTTAGCTCCGTGCCCTGCTGTGCCGTGTCTTCGGATAATTGGAATTGTGGAATTAGCATGTTCGGATCTTAGAGCAGTGGAATTTCGGAATTGTGGAGAGGGTTAGAGGTGGTCTGTACAAACTCCTAGCTTGTCTCAGTATTGTTGCATGAGATTTTCCTGATCTGTTATTCAACAGCCACACAAGGTTGTGTGTAGCGTGTATTCAGGATATAAAGGATAGTGATGTAATGAGTGTCTGTGAACCACTTCCTAACCCAGAACCGACAGGACCACTGCTTGCTCAAGGGAGCAGCTCTGCCCCATTGCACCCTCTGCCCTCACCCCAACCTAATCTTGTCCCCAAATGGCGTGTCTGTCATTCCATTCCTTTTACGTAGTTTTAAATGGTTTTGTCTTATTTTATGCAGGAAACGTTGGTAAGATGTATTCACTACTAAACAATGTATTGTTTGGTTTTGCTTATTTTTTAGCTCATAAAAATTGAGCCACACTATTAGTATTCTTCCGAGACTGGCCTTTTGTCATCCAGCTTTGTTTTGAAGACTCATCCATGTGCTTATGCATAGCTACGGTTCGTAATTTTCACTGATGCAGAAGATGACATTGCGTGACTGTATCATGATTTATATCCGTTCTCCTCTCAGTGGATGCGTTTTTGGTGAAAAACCAGCACTGCTCTGAGCACACTTGTGTCAGCTGCTGCTCCGACAAGGGTGTCTCCGGCTCTCTAGTGAGTGTGATCCCTGGGTCTCAGGGATGTGGGTGCTTCCCCTCTGCCAGCTGAGACTGAATTGCTTTCCAGCCACGTGGTTACCGCATTTTCACCAGCAGTAGACGAGCTCCTCTCAATCCGCTCACTGGCTGTCTTGTATCGGATATTGTCAGACTCCTCAATTTTTGCCAGTCTGCTGGGTATAAAATAGTAACTAATTGTGGTCTCAATTTGCATTTCCCTGATTACTAACGAGGCTGGAATTTTTCATGTGTTTATATTTGTGTTTTGTTCACTGTGAAAAGTCTGTTCATGCCTCTTGCCCATTTTCAAAATTGGATTGTTGGTTTTTTTCCGTGGTAATGATGGTGGAGCGTCTGCGCACACGTGCGTGGGCTCCGACGTCGATGCCAACACTCTCTGAGTCTACACGTGTTGCAAATTTCCTCTCTGGCCGATGCCTCCCCCTGCGGGTGCCGGAAGGCCCCCTGCAGGTCTGCCCTGCTCCCCCTGCTCCCCTGCGGGTGGCAGGTTCTGTGCCAGGCTCCCTTTCTGCTCTGTGGGCCGCCGTGAGCGTCTCTCTCCCTGCGTCCCGCTCACTGACTTAGTTGCTACTCTTCTGTATGAAACAGTGAGACCTGGTTGGGCTGGCCTCCACCTCCCGGATTTGTTCTAGGAGTGTCTTGGGGACGCTGGCCCTCGCTCTTCCATGCAATATTTGGAATCACCTTGTCGAGTTCCATAGATAACCCTGTTGGCATTTTTATTGGCATTGCATGGAATCTGTGGATCAATGTGGTCAATCTTATCTTCACGGTGGTGAGTCTTCTTGTCTTCAAACATAGTGTATCACTGTTTACTGACGCCCTCTTTAATGTTTTAAAATACATTTAAGTGATGATTTTCTTTATGTATCATTCTTTTTTTGACTTATTCCTAAACATATATTTTGTTTGCTTCTATAAATGATGTCTCATTTTAAAACCACATTTTCTAATTGGATGTGACTGATATATAGAAATGTGTGTGATTTTTGTAAATTGAGTGTATAGTCAGCCAAGTGTTAATTTCTCATTATCTCTAATAATTTGCCTAAGAATTTTTTAGGTTTCCTGTGATGATAATTCTGTTATTACCAATCATGACAGTGTAATGTCTTCCCTCCAGATCCTGATCCCTTTAAAATCTCTTTCTTGTTGCCTTGTGGCCTGGAGCCCTAGTTCAGTGCAGACTAGGCGTGGGGGTGGCCGCCCGTCTTGTGCTCCTAATTTTAAAATAAATGCTTCCAACATTTCCCCATTAAGAATATTAATCTCAAGTTTATTGTAGATACTCTTTATCTTAATCTTCTGATAATCTGTAGGTTACCGGAAGTCTGCTAAGGGTTTGCTAAGAGGTTTCTGTTGTTGTTGTTAATCCTGGTTGGGTCGGGTGTTCAGTTTCATCAAATTCTTTTTCTTTTATTGCATCTATTGAGATAATTACTTAGTTTCTCTCCTTTAATCTGGTGGATGACACGTACAGATTTCTTTTTCTTTTCTTTTTTTTTTTTGAGATGGAGTCTCGCTCTGTCGCCCAGGCTGGAGTGCAGTGGCCCCATCTCAGCTCACTGCAAGCTCCGCCTCCCGGGTTTATGCCATTCTCCTGCCTCAGCCTCCCGAGTAGCTGGGACTACAGGCGCCCGCCACCTCGCCCGGCTAGTTTTTTGTATTTTTTAGTAGAGACGGGGTTTCACCATGTTAGCCAGGATGGTCTCAATCTCCTGACCTCGTGATCCGCCCACCTCAGCCTCCCAAAGTGCTGGGATTACAGGTGTGAGCCACCGTGCCCGGCCGACAGGTACAGATTTCTAACATTAACCACCCTTTCATTTCTAGGGTAAACTCAACTTGACCAGCGTCTGTAAGAATAAGGGCAACAACCATCCACGTTCCCTGATGGATGAATCCAGTGTGAAAATACTTCATTTAGGATTCTTGCATCTCTGTTGGTCTCTGTGTTTCCCCAGTTCTGGCCTTGTCTGATTTCGATATCAGTGTTATATCCGTCTCAGACACTGCATTAGGGATTACTCTCTCCTTTTCTTATTTTTATATTTTTAAATTGACAAATGCCAAATTGCATATATTTATGGTATTCAATGTGATGTTTTGACATAAGTATTATTGTGGAAAAATTAAATCAAGTGAATTCACATACCTATGCCTTGACATACTTATTTTGTGATGAGAACATTTAAAATACATTCTCTTAGCAATGTTTAAGTACACTATACATTATTATTCACTCTAGTTACCATGCTCTACGGTAGAGCTCCAGAACGTATGACTCTTGTCTGTTTGGAACTTTGTACCGTTTAACCCAGATCTCCCCACCTCCTTCGCTGCTCCCCCAGCCCCTGCTAACCACCATCCCCGTCTCTGCTTCTGTGAGTCAGGTTTTTTTTTTTTTTTTTTAGATTTTACGTATAAGTGAGATAATGCAGCATTTGTCTCTCTGTGCCTGGCTTACTTCACTTAAGCCCGATGTCTTCCAGGTGCCTCCACGTTGTCACAAATGACAGGATTTCCTTCTTTATTTTATTTTATTTTATTTATTTATTTTTTTTGAGACGGAGTCTTGCTCTGTCGCCCAAGCTGGAGTGCAGTGGCGCAATCTCGGCTCACTGCAAGCTCCGCCTCCCGGGTTCACGCCATTCTCCTGCCTCAGCCTCCCGAGTAGCTGGGACTACAGGCGCCAGCCACCTCGCCCAGCTAATTTTTTCTATTTTTAGTAGAGACGGGGTTTCACCATGGTCTCGATCTCCTGACCTTGTGATCCGCCCGCCTCGGCCTTCCAAAGTGCTGGGATTACAGGCGTGAGCCACCGCGCCCGGCCAGGATTTCCTTCTTTAAAAAGCTGAATTGTATTTCCTGGTGTATATGTACCACACTTTCTTTATCCGACTTTGGATGGACACTTAGACTGATTCCATGTCCTGGCTATTGTGAATAGTGCGGCGATAAACATGGGTGTGCCAATGTCCCCTTTGACATACTGGTTTTATTTCCTTTGAATATATACCTAGTAGTGGGATTGCTGGAACATATGGTAGTTCTAGTTTTAATATTTTGAGGAACCTCCGTACTGTTTTCTATGATGGCTGCACTAATTTACATTCCCACCAACTGCATAAGGGTTCCGTTTTCTCCACGCTGTCACCGACATTGATCTTATACATATATGTGTATGTGTACAGAAAAGCCATTCTAACAGGTGTGAGGCGATACTTCATTTTGGTTTTAATTTGCACTTTCCCGATGGATAGTGCTGTTGAGCACCTTGTCATATATCTGTTAGCTTTTTTTTTGTTTGTTTTGGAGACAGAGTTTCACTCTTGTTGCCCAGGCTGGAGTGCAGTGGCACGATCTCAGTTTACTGCAACCTCCACCTCCCAGGTTCAAGCAATTCTCCTGCCTCAGCCTCCTGAGTAGCTGGGATTACAGGTGCCCTCCACCACGCCTGGCTAATTTTAGTATTTTTAGTAGAGACGAGGTTTCACCATGTTGGCCAGGCTGGTCTCGAACTCCTGACCTCAGGTGACCCACCCGCCTTGGCTTCCCAAAGTGCTGGGATTACAGGCGTGAACTACCGCGCCCGGCCCTGTTAGCTTTTTGTATGTCTCTTTTGAGAAATGTCTATTCAGGTCCTCTGCCCACTTTAAAAATCAGGTTGTTTTCTTGCTATTGAGTTATCTGGGTTCCTCATAGATTTTAAATTTTAGCCACTTATCAGGTGTGTGGTTTGGACATATTTCCTCCCATCCTGCAGGTTGTCTCTTCACTCTGCTGACTATTCCTCTTGCTGGACAGAAGCTTTTTAGTCTGATGCAATCCCTTTTGTTTATTTTTGATTTTGTAGCTCATGGTGTTGGGGTCACATCTAACAAATGTTCGCCAAGACCAGTGTTAAGAAAAAGAAAAAGTCTCCCTATGTTTTCTTCTAGTAGTTCTACAGTTTTAGGTCTCACATTTAAGTCTTTCATCCATTTTGAGTTGATTGTTGTATATGGCACGAGATGCAGATCCATTTTTATTCTTTTATGTGTAGATACCCAGTTTTCCTAGCACCATTTACTGCAGAGACTGTTATATCCCTGTGATGTATTGGTGACAACTTTGCCAAAGATTAGTTAACCGCAAATGTATGCATTTATTTCTGGGCCTTCTCTTCTGTTTCATTGGTGTGTATGTCTGTTTTTGTGCCAGTACACTGCTCTTTTGGTTACCATAGCTTTGTGGATTTTGAGATTATTTAATGTGACCTCTCCAGCTTTCATCTGTTTGCTTAGGATTGCTTTGGCTATTTGAGTTCTTTTGTGGTTCCATACAAATTTTAGATTTTTTTTCTATTTCTGTGAAAAATGTTGGAATTTTGATAGGATTATGTTTGATTTGCATATTGCCTTGCATAGTATAGACATTGTAACAGTATAAATTCTCCCAATCCGTGAACACAGTATATCTTTCCATTTATTTGTGTCTTCTTCGATTTCTTCATTAAGGTTTTATAATTTTCATTGTATATATCTTTCACCCCTTCCTTAAATGTATTCCTAAGTAACTTTTTATACTATTGTAAATGGGGTGGTTTTCTTGACTTCTTTTGTGGATAGTTCATTGTTAGTGTATAGAAATGTTACTGATTTTTGTATGTTGATTTTGTATCCTGCAACTTTTCTGAATTCATTTGTTACTTCTGATAATTTTTGTGCAGAGTCCTTAGGGTTTTCTGTTGGTAAGACCATGTCCTCTGCAAACAGAGAGACAATTTAACTTCTTCCTTTCCAATTTGGATGCCTTTTACTTCTTCGTCTTGCCTAATTACACTGGTGAGGACTTTCAGTGCTGTGTTGAGGAGAAGTGATGAGAGCGGGCAACCTTGTCTTGTTCCTGATCTTGGAAGAAAAGTTCTTCCCTCTAAAGTTGGATGCTTGGCCCATGAGTTTTCAGCCTTTCTTATTTTCTAACGTAAGCATCTAGAGCCTATACATCTTCCTGTAAAGGTCTGCTTATACTGCATCCTGTGTTTTGATACATAATATTTCCATTATTGTTCAGTATATGTCTATTATCATTTTTCTTTGACCATTACTTAAGGAGATTATACAATTTCTAAATGCATGGGGATTTTTAATTACTGTTTTTTTATTACCTTCTAACAATTGCATTTTGCTCAGATAATTTCTTTTATGTCCAACACTGCTTCTTTGAAATTTGCCAAGACTTGCTTTATAGCCTAGAACTTTCCATCTCTGTAAATGTTCCATGTGTGTCTGAGAAGAATGTGCATTCTTTAATTAGTGCACGGAAAGTTCTCTTGGTGTCCCTCAAATCAAGCTTGTTAACTTTGTAGTTCAGATCTTCTGTATTTTTACCTCTTTTTGTCTGTGTGACCTATCATAAATTGAGAGGAATATGTTGACATCTCCTACCCCACTGGTGGATTTGGAAATTTCTCCCAGTAGCTCTATAACTGTTTGCTTTATGTATTCCGTGGCTATTTTGTTAAGGTTGTATACAAGTTTAGAATGTATCATCTTGGTGAAGTGAACATTTCAGCATTATAAAGTGACCTTTCTGATTCCACATAATGCTTTTTATCTTAAATCCATTTTGTCTGCTCTTAACAGGACTATCCCAGCTTTCTTTTGATTAATGTTTTCGTGATATAGTTTCCTGTACTTTTTCATTTTCGGTATTTCTATGCCTCTGTGCTTTTGATATGCCTCTTGTAAATAGCAGATAGCCGGATTTAAAAAAATCCCATGTGACAATCCCTGTCTTTTCACTGGTGAGTTTAATCCATTATTGATATATTGGGACTTGTTTCTCCCTTCATACGTTTTGATCTGTATTTATCTTGATGTCTGAAAGCTTCTTTATTTTTTATTGCTAGAGTTTTAAACTTTTTACTTTGAAAATATTTCAAATGTACATAACAGTCGCAGGAATAGGACACCGAGCCCGGCCTCTTTGGGTCCTATCCGCCATTGTTAATTCTTCCTCATCAGGATGCTCCAATCTGCAGCCCTTGAGTAGCATCAGGGAGAGCCGAGATTCTCCCGCACACCCTCAGAAGTGGCGAGTTGGCGCTAACCACGTATTTAACATGACTCGCTAATCACAGGCCCCACTCGAGTTTTCCTGATTACTCCACTAACGCTTCCTGTTAAGTCCAGGATCGAACTCATTGCATCTGGTGCGTTTACTTTTCATGTCTCTTGAATCAATGGAGTTTTTAAAAGTTAGTTCATTTTTTTCTTGCTCTATTTTTAAAAGTCTTCTTCTACACTTTATTTCAATCTAGTAATTGTTTCCCTTGAAATGTTGCCAGGTCATTCTACTGAAATGAAGTCTCAGGTTAGACATCATCCTAGCCCCTTCCTGAATAATGCATGGGCTTTTAAACGCTTCAGCTCGGATTACTCCCTTGCATCTTCCATGCTATTGTTACCCGTTATTTTTAGTTCACGCTCTCCAGGCCTATCTTGGCTCTTACCCAAGGGGCTCTAAGGCTCCCTGTGGAAAGGACGTGGCTGCCCCCGGCCACCTTCTTCTGCAGAAAGGAGGGGTGTCGGCTCTGGGAAGCCCACCTGGCTGAGGTTCGGCTGCTGATGGCAGCGGAGGCTCAGTGGGACCTTGAGTTCAGTTTTCTGGCTGTGCCAAGCTTTCCCTGAGCCCCAGAACTTTCTCTCCCATAGGCCTTCACCCAAACCAGTCCCCCTTCCTGGGGGCCTTTCCTGCCTGCCCTCTGGCCCCACCTCTCTTCTGGGCGGCCTTTTCCTAATCCCTTGCCTCTCATCCCATCCGTAGGCCCAGCTGGTGCATCTGCACATTTACTTACCAAGTGTCCTGGGGTCTGCAGTGCCAGGGATGAGCCAGACATGCCCCCTGCCCCGGTGGGATTCTGTGGAAGCCGTGCCAGCAACTACCCCCCTGGCTGGTGACCACCCCCCCGGCTGGTGAGCAGGAGCCTGGCGGGCTTCCTGGAGGAGATGCCACCTGAGCTGAGTTTGGGAGGCGGAGTAGGCATGAGCCAGGTGAAGAAGGAAAGAGAGGTGTTTGGCAGAGGCAGGTGTGTGCAGGGGCGGGTGTGCAGGGGTGGGTGTGCAGGGGCGGGTGTGTGGGGCGGGTGTGCGGAGGCAGGTGTGCAAGGGCGGGTGTGCAGGGGTGGGTGTGCAAGGGCGGGTGTGCAGGGGTGGGTGTGTGGGGCGGGTGTGCGGAGGCAGGTGTGCAAGGGTGGGTGTGCAAGGGCGGGTGTGCAAGGGTGGGTGTACAGGGGCGGATGTGCAGGGGTGGGTGTACAGGGCTGGGTGTATAGGGGCAGGTATGCATGTACAGGTGAGCACCAGGAGTGTGCAGAGGAGGGGCTGGGGAGGTGAGGCAGGAGGAGTTTGGCTCGGAGCCTTGAGCAGGGGAGGACTGTGGTCAGGTTTGATGGTTCTGGCTGGGGAATGGTGTGGAGGCAGAAACAGGGCTCCGGGGAGCAGCTGGCAGATGGTGGCAGGAGAGGTACCACGGTGTGGGGTGGAGCAGATGTGGGGGCTCCATCTCCTCGGGTTCCGGCGCTTGCCTCTGGCTCCCAGCATCTGTCTGTCGAATGTGTCTCCCTGCTGACTGGGCTCAGCGGCAGGGTTTTCTTCCTTCCATGTCCCTAGCCCCTGACTTGTGGCAACAGTTCAGTTAATGGAGCGGAAAGGAGGCAGGAAGGGAGGGGGAACAGGATTGTCAGGTATGGAGGTGACAGGTGGTGGCCCAGGAGACAGGAGGATGTGAGCCGCCAGGAGCCCTGGGTTGCTGCCCACAGAGAGGCCAGGCCCAGTCGAGGCCCAGCACATTCTGAGCAGCCTGGGAGCATGGGGACATAGGCCAGGGTCCTGGGGACTCAGGGAGACGGATGGCACTCCTTCTCCCCAGGAAGAGGCTGACAGGGGTGCAGGGTGGAGGGCAGGCAATGCAATCACCAGGGTGTCTGACAATCACAGCATTAGGTGAAGCAGACATGCTTCCTGGGTCGGGTGAGGGAGGCGACTGCCTCCCTAAGTCAGATGCATGGAGAGCCGGGCGGGCAGCGTGGACAGGCTGGTGGCGTGGGCCAGCAGGGGAACGGGAGGCACAGGAGATCCTTGTCTCTGGTAGACTTGCCTTCCCCCAACCCAACACTTCTCTAAGTCAGTTGCATTAAAAAGCTGTAAGCCACCCTGGGGGCTGGTGCACAGGACTCACGAGCAGCCACCGCAAGCATGGCTCAGGAGAGACAGGTCCAGAAGAGATCCGGCTCACGGGCCCTCCCTCCATGTCCACCTGGGGCCTGCTGATAGGACCTCATGACTCCATCCTTCGAGTGACAGTGTCCAGGCACAGCCCCTCCGAGCTCTGGGAGGGGGCTGTCTGCAGGAAGGAGAGTGTGCCTGTGCACTCACAGCATGCGGACAGCCACCAAACACGCAGTCACCTCCGCCATCCTCAGGAGGACTTGCTTGTCAAAATGTTTGATTGATAAGGAAACGGAGGCTCAGGGGAGGGCCCGGGTGGTTCCGCTGGCACACAGCGGAGACAGCCAGGGCCTGTCCACTCACGGGGGCCCCCTTTGTGCCAGGCCCTTTGGGTGGAGAGGCCATGAAAGGCCCCATAGCTTCACTTGGTGGGGATATTCAGCAGGGAGGTCCACAAAACCACAAGCCGCCCGTGTGCCAGTCATTGACCCCAGCTTAGGGCTGGGGACGCAGGCCTGTGCAGACCAAGACCCCTGCCTTCATGGAGCCACCCACTGGTGGGCGGAGCAGGCAAGGAACAGCAGGAGGAGAAAACCTCAGCCCCTCCAGGGAGAGAGGTCCTTGCAGGGAGAAGCAGGAGGGGTGGCGGGCGTGTGCCGGCAGGCAGCAGGTGAGTCGGGCGGCAGGAGGGGAGGCTGAGCAGGAGGTGGGCTCTGGGGAAGAACTGGGCAGAGGGAACAGCAAGCCCAGGCTACACGCTCACCCGTTGTTCTGGGAACCTCAGGCCCCTGGCTCCCAGCTTTCGATTGCCTAAAAAGCTTCCACCTCATAACCGTGGGCTCTTCCCTCCCTGCCTTCAGGTCTGGACTCAGAAGTCACCTTGGCAGTGACGCCTTTGCTGACCAGCCCCTGCCCATTTTCCTCGTCATCACCGCCACGGGGTGCATTTCCTCTGCGCCTGCTTCCTGTGTCTGCACCAGGGGCGGGGTCTTTGTTTCCTTCCCTGACATCCCCAGCACCTAGGACAACCCCTGCACACAGGAAATTAATATGCGCTGATTAACTAATTGATACGGAACATGAGGAGAGGGACTGGGGCAGACAGGTGTGGGTGTCAGCTCGGCTCAGGGAGGGTGGGAAGAGGTGGCGGTCTGGAAGACAGGAATGAGCTCACCTGTGTGGAGGCGGGGTCTAGGGGAGCCTGGTGTCTTTGGGGATTTCTTAATTTTTTCATTCATTCATTCATTCATTCATTCAGCCTCCAGAGTGAGAAGGCCTGGGGATCAGCCTGGGACTTCAGTCACAGAAACAGGAGAGGGGGCCAACTTGGGGGGTTCCTCACACCTGACGAGCCCGGGAGGTTTCTTGGCATAGGGAAGGTGCCCAGCGGAGACTTGGTGCAGAAAGAAGGGTGGGGACGGTCACATCACCTCGGGTGAGAGTCCCAGCCCTGGGCTCAGCCCTGGCCAGGCTCTTCCTGCCCCACCTGCCCCTGCCAGGCTCCCCACCTCCTGCCTCTCTCTGCCCCTCTCTGAGCCTGCCCTGCCCTGAGCCCATGGCCTGTGTCTCACGGGCGGGTCCAAGGAGCAGACGGCTCTTTTTTTTTTTTTTTTTGAGACGGAGTCTCGCTCTGTCACCCAGGCTGGAGTGCAGTGGCCGGATCTCAGCTCACTGCAAGCTCCGCCTCCCGGGTTTACGCCATTTTCCTACCTCAGCCTCCCAAGTAGCTGGGACTACAGGCGCCCGCCACCTTGCCTGGCTAGTTTTTTTGCATTTTTTTTTTTTTAGTAGAGACGGGGTTTCACTGTGTTGGCCAGGATGGTCTTGATCTCCTGACCTCATGATCCGCCCGTCTCGGCCTCCCAAAGTGCTGGGATTACAGGCTTGAGCCACTGCGCCTGGCCCAGAAGCCTCTTTAAAAGGCATCCCTCTTTGCATTTTTGTCTCCACAAGGGAAGCTCATTGTAACAAAAATCAAACTGAAAGAAAGCATTTCAGGATTCCACCTCCAGAGGAAACTGACCAGGGAAACTGAAGCCTCGAGTGGGCAGAGCCACATGGCCACACAGTGAGGCTGCGGCTGGAGCCTGGCTGCCGAGTCCTTGCCCTGAAGCTCCAGCATCCCGCACAGCCTGGGGCTAATCAGAAGAGACCAGCTTGTCTCCCCTGGGGGTCTTGCAGCACTCCATGCCCCCACCTTGCCAGGTAAAGCCCCTCCTGCATGCCCACCTCCTCCTGCCCCGCCGTGCTCCTCGACTTGTCCATCCCCCACCCTGCATGAAGCCCTCCCTGAGAGGCAGGACTCCTGTGTTCCATGCCAGACCCTGGCCGGCCCTGGCACAGAGGAAGCGCTCAGGGCATCTTCCCCTTCGGGACAGTGGGAGCCAACGCCACGTGCTCTCACCCGCTGCCGCCCTTGGCCTCAAGTGAGTGCCCAAGGACACAGCATTCCTGAGATCCAAGTCATAATTCTGTAATTTTCCCCGGCAGAATGCGCCCATTTCAATAATTACAGCATTTGTAATCCACTTAGAAAACATGGTATTTTTGACGTGAACATTTAAGAAACAATCCGTTCCACACCCATCTATCCAAATGGCTCCGATTTTGAATAATTCTTTTGAAATGGAGTCTAAATATATACAAATAGATGTTTCTGAAATGTCATGTGTTTTGAATGCATTTGCATGGGAAGCGGATCCTGAGGAATGGGGGGCCAGGGTGCAGGGGGGTCAGGAGGAAGGGGCTGGGGGTAGGGGTGGGGGTGGAAGGGCAGAGGGAGGAGCAAACCAGGTGGGGATGAGGAGGCCTCACGGCCCCAGGAGGGCGCTGGGGCCCGCGTTAGATGTCCAGCATCCAGGTACCTGCTGGACCCCACCTGTGGGTATCCTGGGTGAGTCACATCCTTCTCTGGGGCTTGTGCTGCCCTGGACCATGGGCACCAGAACGCAGGGCACTGGGTGCAGTCAGGTTCCCCTCGGTCCCCACAGCCCCAAGTATGTGCCCAAATGCCTGCCCTCCCTGAGGACCGTGCTGGCGGCCGTTTTCTCCTGATCCATGTCTTTGAATTTCTTTCTGTTTGTTCTGCTTCCATTCTTTTTGCTGGGGTCACTCCTCAGCCATCTGGGGTCACTCCTCAGCCATCTGGGGTCACTCCTCAGCCATCTGGGGTCGCTCCTCAGCCATCTAGGGTCGCTCCTCAGCCATCTGGGGTCACTCCTCAGCCATCTGGGGTCGCTGGCTTTCTGCTCGTATTTAGACTGGGACACTCACGCGCTGGTGGGAATGTGTTGTGTGGGACAAAAGGACTTCAGGAGGTGGAGTTTGGGTGAGGATGTTGTGGAGGGATGAGGGGACTTCAGGAGGTGGAGGCAGGGTGAGCCTCCCCAGATGTGAAACCCTCTCTAGGCTTGGTCTCCCCGTTCCGTGCCTGGGGGTGCACGGTGGATCCTCATGCTAATGGGATGAGGGAGCAGGTGGATGGGGTGCCTGTCTGTGTGCCCCACCTCACTGACAGCCCTCCTTCCTCACCTGGACAGGGAGCTGCAGAGGCCCGAGGGGCTGCCCCGGTCACACAGCAGGGCTGGGCTGCCCTCTGGGCAACATCTACAGAGACCTCATGGAGCCTTCCCTGGACCCGTGGCTGGGGTCACGGCGCCATCCTGGAGCCTTCCCTGGACCCGTGGCTGGGGTCATGGTGTCATCTTGGAGCCTTCCCCAGACCCCATGATTGGGGTCACTTGTTTTCTCCTCTCTCTTCTTGGTTATCATGTTTCCATTGAGCACCTGCCACATTCAGATGGCGAGGTGGCCACACCTCATCCGCCTCCCACAGCTCCAGTGGGGAAGGAAGTGAGGCTTGAGATGGGAGGGTGCAGCAGTCGGTTCTGTGCAGAGGGAAGCCAGGGCTCTGGACCCCAGAAACTCAGCATGACTCGGGGCATCTGGGAGGGCATCCTGGAGGTGGTGGGGCTGACGATGGTGATGAAGAGCCAGCAGGCGGAGGGAGGAGCCCTTGCCTAGGCCCGCAGGGAGTAAGCTGCCTTCCCAAACCGTAACCTAGGCACTGGTTCCCGCTGGGGCAGGAGGCAGAGCAGACAGGGGAGGGGCTCAGCCTCTTGAGGAGGCGAGCTTGTGTCCGTGGGCCTCATCGCCAGCCCTGCCCACACAATGAGTTAATTAAACACGAGCACACCGGCCCCTCCTGGCCCTGTTGCTGAGATGGTGTCAGCTGTGATCCCATGACGCAGGGAGGTCTCCCAGGTTGGCATCCTGGCATCCCCCAGCCCCCTTTCCCCTCTGACAATGAGGCAGGGCAGAACTGTGCCCCAAGCACAGGCTTGATGTGGATGAGGCCAGGCTTCCCCAGCATGAAGAGTGGGGGCTCCTGGTGGGCTCCTCAGCCTTGACTGTCACCCTTCTAGAAAGCCCTGCTTGGGTCCTAGGCCCTCCCATCTGCACCAGGAAAGCTGTGCTGGCTCTTCTTGCCTCAGGGGCCTGTCCTGCCTGTCCCCCAGACACGGTGATACTTAACAGGAAAACTCATCTCGCCTGGTTAAGGAAGGTCCCTCTGCACTCAGGTCATGGATGTGGTCAAAACATTTTCATCGGGGAGCCAGAAAGGTCAGCCCTATGAGTGGGCGCTGTGTGCATGGCCAGCTGTCCCCTCCCCCAGCTTGGGGAGGGTGGCTTCTCCTTTGCAGGGCGGCTGCCTGGGTGCCTGCTGGAGTGAAGAGGGCCCAGGGGGCTGCAGTGAGCCCCAGGTCAAGGTTGGCCACAGCAGGAGCTCAGTCCCTCCTACCGGGCAGCTCCTCCCTTCCAGGGACGTTGCTGGGCTGCAGCAGCTGGCGTGGAGGCTGGGGTCAGGGAGGGGAGCTGGACAAGTCTGGGGCTGCAGAGCCCTCATCAAAGGCCTGCCTCTGCCTTCATGACCAGAGATGGAGCGGTGGCTTGGCGATGGGTAGAGAGGAGGCTGTGGAGGGGCCAGGCTTGGCAGCAGCTGACTGGAGCTGAAGAGGGTCCCCGGGGGTCCTTTCCCTTCCCTTCTTCCCCAGATGCTCCCTCGGGCTCCTCTGGGGCACATCCTTTGCTACACCTGAGTCCGCCCCTTTGGCCTGGCCGTTCCTGTGGTTCCAGCTTCCTTGCCTCCCTGCAGCCTCCCTCCCCCACTCTGTTGAACCCAGCGTGTTGGGGAATGGAGGGTAGACACAGTGAGATGTAGCACGGGGAGACAGGCTTGATCTGGGACCATGTAAGGAGGCCCTCGGTTGGCCAACTTTAGGGCCATAGGAAGTGGCCCAGGGCCCAGTCTGGGCAGGGCACAGGGGCACAACACCCAACTGAAGAGGAGTGTGAGGCTAGGCTGGGCCTGTCAGCTGCCTGGGGGCTGTAGCTGGGTGTGTGGATGGAGGCCCAGGGCAGTGCTTCCAGCAAAGGCTACCAAGTTCTTCCCATGCACCAGCTCCTCCAGCTGGCACCCCAGATCAGAGGCTGGAAACTGCAGCTGCCGAGAGGCCCAGCACTGTGCTCAAGGCCACGGTCAGGCAGTGATGTGAGGACGGGCCTGCAAGCAGAACGGCTTGACCTCAAGCTCCTGTTTCCTCTCCATGCCCTTTGCTGCCCTCGGGTACCCAGGAGGCCCCCGCGCCATGGTTCGTCAGGCTCCCTCTCAGCGCGGGTGACCCAAGTGTGGGAGTAGGGCTGGCGCGGGAGAATTCAGCTTGCACTCTTATGGCCCATACAGGGCACAGGTAGCTCCAAGTGCATGGGCCTTATGGGGCAGGGTGTGGAGTCAGCAGCAGGCTCTGTTGTTGGGTGCCCAGCTCCAACCCTGGCTCTGCAGATCTTAGGCTGGTGGCTTTGGGCAGGCCACATTACCTCTCTGAGCCATCTCCTCTTCTGCAGACCGGGGGTGTTGGTGGGACCACCTCTGTGCTGTGGTGGGGGATGATGCTCAGGAAAGGGCAGCTGTATTGCTGACTAGGATGATGCTGGTGAGGGGACCATGGACCCTACAGACACTGGCCACCCACAAACCCCAGTACCCCAAGCCATGGGCACTGTCATGGGTCCTGAAGTTGTCCTTAATTCAGAGCACCTTGTCCTGTGCACTGATGCAGAGCCTTGTCCCTGCCAGGAGGGTTGACTGCCCTCCCCACCCCCACCGGTAAGCTGAGGGCTTTGTCTGATTCACTGTTGGACTCCTGTCCCCTTCCTTCCACCCCCTCCACCCCTCATCACCCTGCCCACATCCTAGGATGTCCAGGCAGCAGCATGACTTTGTGACAACAGCTACAAGGAGAGAGACCTGAACCTCAGATCTGCCACACACTGTGAAGCCTGGGCAGGTCTCTACCTTTTTGAGCTTCAGTGTCCTGGCCAAGAACACAGGTAGCAACATGTTTCCCAAGGCTGGGAAGCGGTGCTGTTTCAGCAATTGCTCATTTTCAGGTCAGTATGTGGGTCCCTCGTAAGGTGGAATGACAGTTGCACCTTAATTGAGGCAGTTGAGAGAGCTGAGCTCGGGGCTGGTCATCTTGATGGATAGCTGAATAGAAGGATGGGTGGATAGATGGGTGGGTAGATGAATGGGTGTATGTTTGGATGGATGGATGGATGGATGGAGAGGTGGGTAGATGGATGGATGGATGGATGGATGGATGGATAGATGAATTGATGGGTAGATGGGTAGATGGATAGGTGGGTAGATAGATGGATGGATGGATAGATGAATTGATGGGTAGATGAGTGGATGGATGGGTGAGTAGATGGATGGATGGATGGATGAGTGGATAGATGCATTAATGGATTTTCATCCCAACATTTAACTGATGAGCCAGAGGTGTAACTGGGGATACTCGTCCTTGGCTTGTCCTCTATGCTTCACTCCTCTCGCCTATCCAGTCAATCCTAGGTTATGAGGATTCCACCTTCTGGTTTTGACTCTGTTCCATCTGACCCTCCCTTCTCTGCCCTCCTCCAGGCCCCTGCCCATCTTTCACGGACACATCAGTCTTCCTCCTGTCTGGCATGCTTGTCTCAGATCTCTTTTCTACCTAACCTCTTGTCTGGCTCCCTGAGTGCCCCCTCCAACAACACACTGCTAAATATGTCACTCTTCTGTTCTAAATTCCTGTCTTCCCTGCTATCTAGGGCTGGTGTCGAAACTCTTTCACAATTTGCAGGACTGTCTCATCCCAACCTGTCTCCCTTCCCATTCCCTGTCCCCTGTTCCCTGATTTGGATACTTGGTACTTACCATTTTATTTAAGCTCCAAGTTTTCTCTGGGTTCTCCCTTAATCCCTTGCGTTTCACCCCCTGGTCTGCCTAGGGGTTTCCCACCCCACATTCAGGACCTGAATGAAGCATATCCTTCTTCAGGAAGCCCCCCAATTCTTCTTTAATCAGTCCCCTAGCACAGATCAATGTCTTTCTCCTCCATGAGACCTTTGATGGTGGGTCCAGAATTTGTTAAATCAGTAATAGTCACAAGAATATACAAGTAAGACTATCTGGTGAGGACTATGTGTCTGGCATTCGCCAGGCCCCAGGCTATGTAGTTTCCAGGCATCACCTTAATTTTAAGGCTTTCAAATGTCTCCATGAAGTCCATGGCATCATCCTATCCTTACAAAATAATTTAAGGTACCAAGAAGGGAAACAGCTGAGATCCCTCAGCTCAAGATGAACAAAGCATGAATCACACCCATGCCTGGCTGACTCTGGAGCTTAAGCTTAAGCTGAGTCTCCTGCCTCCCTCCCTTTGAACCTGGTTCCAGAGCCAGCCCAGAGCAGTCCTTCAATAAACAGGCATGCCAGCTCAGGTCAGAGCCCCTTGCAAGACACAGGTTTTGTCTGGACCCTGCCCCAGGGTGGGCTCAGCCCCTGCATGCCACGGCCCAAAGTATGCACAAGCCAAATGCCCCCTGAGGATGGGAGGTTGGAGGACCAGGATATGGAAACCACCTCTCTCTCTCTCCCAGTTCCAGAGACACAAGATCAAGTGCTACTTCCTATCAGCTGGAGTCACTGCCCTGCTTGTCATCATCATCATCATCGTCACCTCTGTTTGAAAGTGATGCCACCCGTGGTGAGTGCCCTACCTGCGCCTACACCATCCATTCATTTGCACATCCACCATCCATTCATTCACCTATCCACCATCCATCCAACCATCCACCTCCATCCATCTATCCATCCACCCATTTATCCACCCATCTACCATCCCTCTGTCCAACCATCCACCCATCCACCATCCACCCATCTATCCATCTGCCATCCATCCATCCATCCACCCATCAACCATCCATCCATCCATCCATCTACCATCCATCCATCCATCCACCCACCCACCATCCATCCTTTCATCCATCCACCATCCATCCATCAATCCACCCACTGTCCATCCTTCTATCCACCCATCCACCATCTGTCCATCCATTCATCCACCTTCCATTCATCCATCCACCATCCACCCATCTCTCCACCCACCCACTATCCATCCATCTATCCATCCACCATCCATTTATCCATCCACCATTTACCCATCTATCCACTCATGCACCCATCTATCCATCAACTCATCCACCCATCTATCCACCCATCCACCACCTGTCCATCCATCTACCTTCCATTCATCCACCTACCATCCACCCATCTATCTACCCACCCACTATCCATCCATCTATCCATCCACCATCCATTTATCCATCCATCCATCCATCCATCCACCATTTACTCATCTATCCACTCATCCACCCATCCATCCATCAACCCATCCACCCGTCTATCCACCCATCCACCATCTGTTCATCCGTCCACCCAGCTACCATCCACCCATCCACCTGTACACTATCTGTTTGTCCATCTATCCACCCATCCACCATTCATCCTTCTACCCATCCATTCATCTCTCACCTATCCACCCATCATCCATCTTTCTGTCCTTCCTTGCTTGCATCCATTCATTCTTCCTTCCTTCATCATCCTCTATGTGTTTGTTGAGCACCTCCTGTGTGTTAGGCACGGGCTGGGCTCTAGGGTCCCAGTGGTGCACATGGCAGAGGGGTGCCCTGTGTTCTTGCAACTCAGAGCCACTGGGGCAAGGCCACCCTGAAGCCTCCCTTTTCCTAGGCACTGACCTCCAGAAGTTTATGACTGGCAATTCCTCTGGGGCTAGCAATCAGTGCACAGAGCATGCTGGGCCATGTGGTGAGTGTGCATTCGGAGCCCAGAGGAAGGGAATGAGGCACCAGTGAGGAGAGCTCACCAGGAAGCTTCACCAGCTCCTGTAGGCAGGGAGGAGTGGGTACTGAGACACATGGCTGGCACTGGAGCATGGCTGTCCCCAGGACACAGGGCCCTGGGCTGCAGCTGGTCAGGGCTGGGACAGAACATGGGAAGGCCTTTAGTGTCAGTGGAGCCTTTGAAGCATGTGAAGCATGTATATCCATTACTGATACTGCATGCCAAATTAGCTTAATGCTTAGTGGCTGAAACCAAGTCAATGTTTGTTATCTCACAGTTTCTGTGAGTCAAAATTTGGAAGTGGCTTAGTTGGGTGGCTCTGGCTCCGGGTCTCTTGTGAGGCTGCAGGTAGATGTTGGCCAGGGCTACGTCATCTGAAGACTCAGATGGGGCTGAAGGATCCATTCAAAGCTGGATCTGCATGTGGCTGACACTGGTGCTGGCTGCTGGTGGGCTGGAGGCTCAGTTGCTCTCCATAAACTCCGGGAAGGCTGGCAAGGGAGCAGGGTGGATGCCACCCTTGCTCAGTTCTGCAGTACTCAGCTTCTCACTCAAGGCTGCCCTACTCGAGTCTTACTGAGCACTGGAGACTCCCATGGTTGGTCTACTGTGTGCCAGGCCATGCGTTGTACATCCATTATCTAAATCCTGTAGCCTCCTGAGGAGTGCGGAAGCAGAGTCCAGGCGTCGGGGCCAGCATGGCCAGGAGAGCATGGACTCAGTAGGTCTTGGATTTGTGTGAAGACACACTGTGAACCTTCCAGATATTGTGTCGCATCCCTGGGGTCTCCCCAGTCAGCTTATCCCCTCACAGCAAGGCTTCTGTGTGTTCACATTAGGCAGGGCACGTGAAGACCCCAAGTGACCTTGCCTCATTTGGGTCAGCTGAGGTTTTGCTACTAAAATCCTGGATGGCAAAGAGAACTCCTGGTGTCCAGAGCTGCTGGTGTTGGGGCTGTGGGCAGAATGGTGGGGCTGGCTGTCACTGGGGTTATGGGCAGAAATGGGGGCCTGGCTGTCATTGTGGTTGTGGGTATAGTGTGGGTCCTGGCTGTCACTGTTGTGTGGGTGCAGTGGAGGTCCTGGCTGTCACTGGGGCTATGGGCAAGATGGAGGTCCTGGCTGTCACTGGAGTTGTGGGCAGGAAAGGGGTCCTGGCTGTCACTGGGGTGTGGGTGCATTGGGGTTCTTGGCTGTCACTGAGATTGTGGGCAGGATGTGGGTCTTGGCTGTCACTGGGGTTGTGGGTGCAGTGGGGGGTCCCGTTTGTCACTGGGGTGCAGGTACAGTGGGGATCCTGGCTGTCACTATTGTGTCAGTGCAGTGGGGGACCTGGCTGTCACTGGGGTATGGGTGCAGTGGGGGCCCTGGCTGTCACTGGGGTTGTGGGTGCAGTGGGGGTTCTGGCTGTTACTGCTGTGTGGGTACAGTGGGGGGCCTGGCTATCACTGTCATATGGGTGCAGTGGTGGTCCTGACTGTCACTGGGGTTGTGGGTGCAGTGAGGGACATGTTATCGTGTCTGTTTTCCGGATGAGGCTCAGCAGCTTGCCCAGGGAGCAAGTGAGGTGCTGCAGGACCCCCAGGAAGGGAATGGGCCTTTGAGCCCTAGGTAGGGCCCTGCCATGGGGAGCCCTTCTTGACCCCTGCTGCTTCCTTATGCCGGGAACTGCTGTGGTCCTGCCAGGCTCTCTCTGGAGGTTCTTGGGGAGAACCTCCTTGAGGAGCCCAGGCTTCTGCCTCTATTAGTCCTGGGCTTGGGGCAGTGACCCCATTCCTTCAGCCCCCCAGGACGCCAGAGCCCATGCTTTTTAGCCAGAGGAGTGAGGCTGAGCAGAGTGGGTGGCCTGAGGGGGCTCTGAGTGTGGGGTCTGGACAGAATCCTGTCTCTGGGGGCCATCAGGGTCCCCTTCCCAGCTCTGAGTCCTGGAAGTAAAGGTTCTCTGGGAGAGGATCCACAGAAGAACAAGCAATAGGGGCAGACGCAAGCAGGACAGCGTGGGCTGAGAGATGGGTGGGAGACGCCAATCGTAGCTCAAGTGCAGGAGCCGGGCTGCAGAGAGGACCCCTGCCTGCAGCTGGTGCCGCCTCTGCGATGCATGCTGCGTGTATGTGCAAGCCAGTGTGTGTGCCCGGCCACACTCCGAGCAGTACCCCTCCACTCTCGCCCACACTGGTGCGGCCCCAAGCCAGCCAGAAACCAGCCCTGGCCATAGTAATAGTTACTGTGGTGATGGTGACCACCCCTGTACAGAGCTGACCTGTCCCTCCAAATCAGGGTCTCCACCCCAACACCTGTGAACATGGCCTTATTTGGGAACAGGTTCTCTGCAGATGTAATGAGTTAAGATAAGGTCTTACCGGGTTATGGTGGGCCCTAAATCTGATAGCTGGTGTTCTGAGAGGAAGAGAGGACACAGAAACACCCACAGGAGAAGGGCACGTGGAGAGGGAGCAGGGATGAGGTGACGCAACCACCAGCTCAGAAACACCTGGCACCACCCGAAGCTGGACGGGGCAAGGAAGAACCCAGCCTGGCACACACGGCCCTGCCAACTCCTCCACCCCAGACTTCACCTCCCGGGCTATGAGAGAACACATGGCTGTTGTTTAGAGCCCCCCGCGTATGGTACTCGGTTGCAGCAGCCGCAGGAAGCCACCACATCTGAGTGACGGGTTGTGGTTTGCAAATGTTACCTATGCTGGCCTTGTCACGGGCGGTGGGGCGGGCTTCACTGGTACCACTGTCCCAGCCTGCAGAGGAGACGGGCCCGGCAGCACATGGTTTGCCTGTAGTCACTTGCAAGGAGGTGTGGAACTGCTCTGAGGTCTGGTGGCCCAGCTGCACCCATGTCCTGTGGTCAGAAGGCAGAGGGCAGGAGCCAGCAGCAGGACTGCAGAGGGTCCAGGAGTGCCCGGCCTCCTAGCAGGAGAGACAGATGGACACAGACAGTTACAGCATAGCCATCCACGTGAGCACCTGGCAGGGGAGGGTTGGGGATGGTTATGGGAGGCGGAGAAGGTGGCTGAGCCAGGGTCAGGGAGCACTGCAGCGCTGGTGCCTTGTCAGTGGAGAGGTCCCAGCAGGGTCAGGGCCAAGGAGCAGAGAAGGTGGTGAGGTAGCAGCAGAGGCCAGACCAGGAGAGCCCTGGGTCTTGCTGGAGATTCAGAGTGTGGAGTATTCCAAGGGCAGGCGAAGCCAGGGAGGGTGGGAGCGAGGGCAAGCCATGTCCACATCTGCATGGGTGAGGAGGGTCTGGGGGGAGCAGGGAGGCTTGGCGACCATCAGGGGCTGACAGCAGGGAGAAGTTGGAGAGGCACAGTGGGCCTCAGGGCCGAGCAGGGAGACTCCTGGCAGTTTGGATGTGGGCTGAAGGGAGGTGAACAGGCCTGCAGCCATGCCTCCCTTGGCTCTGTTGCTGGGGTGGGAGCAGCTCCCAGCCTGCAGGCCCATGTGGGGAAGGGGTTTGCTGGCCCCACCTTCACTCCCCTGCTAGGGATCAATCAGGGCCACCCAGCCCCACCCTCTGCCCCACTCCCCGTGGACTTAGCCTCATCAGCATCCTGACTGCTCTGCCCAGACTCACCCAAGATTGTGGTGAATGAAATCACAGGTACCCGGTCTGGACACACCCCATTCAGAGTGGCGGGCGAGGCCATGCCAGCCAGGGAGCTCCAAGAGGCCCCCAGAGAACCCCTGCCTGGCTCTGACAGCCACAACCCAGCTCGGGCTCAGCTCTACCAGGTCATGGAAGTCCACCTCCTGCCTGGCCCTCACAGGAGCTGGAAGAAGTCGAGACAGGGCCCTCCTTTGACAAGGGAACAGTGGCTGCCACCAAGTAGGCCTGGCAAGTGCTGTGAGTCTCCACGGTGAGGAGGGACTGCACCCAGCCAGCCTCATTCATCTGCAGGTCCCAGGACCCAATTCACAACTAATGCGAAGGCTTGTCTGGGATCAGGGGCAGGGCCCAGCATGTGGTAAGGGTCAGAGGTCAGCGTGTGGCTAGGGTCAGAGGTCAGCATATGGTGAGGGTCAAGGCTCCATATGTGGCCAGGGTCAGAGGTCAGTATGTGGCTAGGGTCCATAGTCAGGCTTGGGGCATCTTTAGTCATGACAGGCATTAGGGCAAAGCCTGCCTGCTGCACTCGATGGAGCCATTCTGAGTCCCAGCCTTCGTCTCTGTATTGGAGCCTCCCCTTTTCCCACCAGCCACCCCACCCCGGCCTGTGCTGGGGTTTCCAGAAGCCTCTCCAGGCCCCATTGCTTGGTGAGGAGGCCTCTTGCTGTAGATGAAGGATCTGGGCTGGGCTCAGGGTAATGGGGACACAGACCCTACACGCCAGGGTGAGGAGGGCGCTGTGGTGGTGGTGCATCCCTCAGGACTGCACTGATGGCTCTCAGAGGACGAAATGGCCCCAAGCAGGCTCTTCAGAAAGCCTGCCTGGGCTCCCTCGGCGGTCGGGCTACAAGTCGGGGCTGGTGCCCTGGGTGGCCAGGACGTGGTATCGTTCAGATTTCTCAGATGTGGTTGTTGCAGAACTGAGCTGGTGGAACCTTGTAGAAGCAAGGTGAGCCCTTGGGATCTGGGTTTTGGGCGCCTCCTCTCTGCTTATCCATGATCTCCCCACTCTGGCTCCCAGGACCCAAGCCCCTGCACCCGCAGAAGCACCTTCCACATTGGTCTTTGGTAGCTGTTGACTTGTCTGTGAACTCCTGGGGGTGTGATCTCTTTGCAGGAAAGGATGGAATGAGTGAGTGAATAAGTGAGTGAGAGTGAATGAGTGAGTGAATGAGTGAAAGAGTGAGTGATGAGTGAGTGAGTGGATGAGTGAGTGAGTGAGCGAATGAGTGAGCGAGTGAGTGAATGAGTAACTGAGTGAATGAATGGGTGAGTGAATGAGTGAATGACTGAGTGAGTGAGTGAGTGAGTGAATGAGCAAGTGAGTGAGTAAATGAGTGAGTGAATGAGTG